>NC_066584.1:21990460-22290460 GCF_024323335.1 Lathyrus oleraceus | reverse complement strand
CTTAAGGGTAGAGCAAGAAGTCTTGATCTAGTATGATTGAGCAAGAAGTCTCTTTCTATGGGATTGAGCAGGAAGTCCTTAACAGGTTGTTCAGGCAAGAAAGGCTCTTGCTTGAGGGCTTGAGCAGAAGTCTCTTTCTAGTTTGATTGAGAAAATTATAATCTATTGATTATAGTGAAAATATCATGTGCTGGAAGGGGACTAGACTACTCTCAGACTGGGAGGAACCAGGATATATTGTGTGTCTCCTTATTTACTTCTACTTTTACATTCCGATGTGCAACAAACTCTAAAGTCAGACTCTTTTTACTTGGATCAAAATTTGAGCTTGACATCATAGATTCTAAAATAGGTTTAAGAAAAAGAAGTAAACTTTCCAATACACAATGCAACACCCCCCCCCCCCCCCTTCTTGTGTATAATTTCCTCACTTTCAGTTGGTATCAGAGCCTATATGTGTTTTTTCACTTAATAGTGAAACAGAAAATATCAGGTGAGAAAAATTATTCAATCAGTGCTTCAACCTTCAATGAAGTCTCCTTCATTAGTCAAAGAACAGAAAGTACAGAAGATAAAGAAAGATGAGTTAAAGAGATCAAGAAACTTGTTTCTACTCTAAGTCATTTTTTTATGAGCATGAAAGGATTTTTAATCTTTAAGAATGACTCGTGGGACAAGTGTACTTGTTGAAGAAATCAAGAAATCTTTTTCTACTTTAAGTTATTTGCTTTGTGAGTATGAAAGAATTCTTTAATCTTTAAGACTGACTCATGGGGAAAATGTGTTTGTTGCAGGAATCAAGGTTTAACCTTGATCTTCTTGTTGAGGAAGAGTAAAATTAAGAACTTTTGCAGATTGACTCAAAGACGACAACAAAATATCTTGCAAACAGTTTCCCTTTTTTAAAAGGAAGATTTAGACAGTGATGCTAAAAAATTCATTCTTGCACTCATGGCTCATACACTCTCTGATTCTGAAACTGAGCCAGAATCTGACTCAAAATGTGATAAAGATGAGAATATAGTCTTGTTGCTCAAAATAAAAAGAATCCTCTTCTTCAAACTATGTCGATAAAAGGATTAAAGGCCTTAGTTTATCTACTGCTGAGTGTAGCAAGATTCAAAATACACCTGGATCAATGACAGAGAAGTCAAAGGTTTTGATTGAAACAAACCTAAAACTTCAAAGTCAGTAGTTTCTAAAGAAATCAGACAGTATGATTCTTAGGTCAAAAGATGAAAGGAATTTAGAACCTAAGACCTTCCGGTTAAAGGTTACAAGGAAACCTAAACCAAAGAACCTAAGACATTCAAGTCAAAGGTTACAAGGAAACATAAACCAAATAAGGAGAATGGAACAAGACTTATACAACCGATAGAAGCTCATCAGTGCGGACCCAGTGCTACTTCGATGAACCGCGTCGTAATCAACATAAAAAAATATTTCCGCATGCGTAATCCAACTTTAATTATATAATATTAATATATTTTTTACTAATTAATAATTTGTTAAATATATTATATTAATTAATTTTTAAATTTTAAAATATTAGTATTTAAAAATTTAAAATATAGAACAATTACCACGGTCTATTAAAGATAGGAGGACGCATCAATTGGTTTCGCTGGCTTCTTCAAAACATATTACTTGCGTCAATTGCATGGGTACTTTGGTATCAATTAATTGGAATGTTGTTGTGAAATAGGGAAATTGGGGTAAAAAGAATTGTGGATTTTACAACGTGTGTATGATTCTTTTTAGATAGTTATTGTTATTTTGTTTGTTTAATAAAAAATAAAATAAAATAGAAAGGTAATCCGTTAAACGTAAATGTAATGAGATTGTGGTGACAGAGAGTGCAAAGTCCTTTCAATAGATATACCCACAAAAGGTGGTGTGGTTTATCTAAAGGATGTTGAACTTTATAGGATGGCCCCAGAATCATTTTCGAAAACTTTTATGCAAATTTCTATTTAGATGAACTTTTACTGTGTGTCTCCATTAAGTCAATGGACCAAATCTTGATCTCAATGCTAAGTCAAACCTTCTTTTGATATGAGTTTTTATTTTAAATACATTAAAATAAAACAATATCCAATATTTAATCAATTTAATTTAAAAAGAAATCATTCAAAAGAAATCTAATTCAAACTGAAATAATTATTTAATACTACCTTGAACTTTGCAAGTGACACTTAAAAAGAAACAAAAATTTATCAAGAAAGTGACACTTAAAAAGGAACGGAGGGAGTATATTTATATACAGAACTTATAATTAATCAAATTAATAAATTATTGGTTAAAATAGTTTAATTAGTATTTGATATGTTACTATTTTTTTTATAATGTTTTTAAGACATGGTTAGGACTTATTAGAATAATAACATATCATTTATAATCAATGGAATTAATAAAACAAATTTGAGTAAGAAAATGACAAGAGAAAGAAGAAATCCTCTTTATATAAGTTAAATAATCAAGATGAAGAATGTTAATGTGTCAGATCCACCGCCAACACACGAGAGTTTTGAGGGTCGTTAAAGGATTAAGGTCGTGATGAGATCCATTGTGGTCGCAATGAGACTCCATTATGGTCGCGATGCTTTTTATTGTGGTCATGGTGGTGACACAATCTGACACGTTTTGAGCATTTTAAAAGGAAAAAAGTGGGGATTTTCAAGGATTAACGGATTTCATAGCGAGAATTGAACATAAGAGTCATATTGGAGCTCAATAATTGATTTTTTTCACCATTAAAGACCCTCTTATTTATTGATTTTCATGAATTGTTCCTCTAAACGTATGGTATTTATTTGTATCACTATGAGTTGTTAGATTTCTCTTTATTAGGTCTTAAGAGATGAACTTAATTTTCTTTTTGTTGATGTTATTTGCATGATTTGATTATATATTTTCTATTAATTACTTTTTTTTCTTATTGATCTTTATGTGTTGACGAACTCACAAAGTGAATTTAGATAAGTAGAGATTAATGACCCTAACTCTACCGATCTAAAATAAAATAATCGTTCAACTTAGTAATTACCAATGGATAGGGAATTATAAGTTGTGAGTAGGGAATTAACACAATTAGATCCTTTAATTTTGATATCTAACTTGCCTAAAGAATTATGAAACTGTAGTCTAAATTAGTGAGTTGTACACTAAGGGATTGGATACAGTGATTGTCAAATTCAATTTTCAATTAGTATATTTTCTAAATATACTAATTGAAAATAAGTAAAAAAGCTCATAGGGTCTATGGTATTTATGGATCAACTTTATTTATTGACTTTTTCCTAATATGTAGGTTGAGCAACTTTAGATGAACAATATATCCCCTATATATAAGAAGCCTTTTTATGGCTTCATGAAGAAAACAGGTGATATCATCAATCGGTTTCCCCTGGGACGGAAGGATTCGAACCTCTGAATCACGGGACCAAAATCCACCGCCTTACCGCTTGGCCACGCCCCATTTTCTATTCTATATATTATCTATTGTAATATAAATAGAAAATAAAATCAACCTTTATTTTTCGTATTATACTTTTATACCGTAAAATTATAAATTCAAATTGATTTGAATAATGCATAGTCATTAACCGGAGAAAATTAGGGGATTAGAATAAAACCTAGTCGTTTTCTCATCTAAAATTGTATTCACGTTTTAGTTTTGAACATACTCTTAAGCAAATCCCCCGACTTTAATTTTCAAATAGCATAAATTTCACCTTATTAAAATAGTGCAATCCATGTGGAAATGATATTTTATTTTATCACTTCGACTCGATTAGTTCACTTGCTAAGAAAGTCATCAGTCCTACATTTTCTTAGGTCAATAAATACCTAATTCCAAAAGTATCACCTATGTTTTGCAAGACTAATTCGCATCCCGAGACTCAAACAGCTCCAAGAAAACCTATTCCTCTATTATCCTAGCAATGAATTCATCATCCAAAGATTTTTTAAGAAGAACTAAGAAAATATTTCTCAAAGACGGATTTTTCTATTATCTTTTTATCCATCCAGTGGGATATCGACAAGATAGAATCAACTTGAAAAAGGAAATTTCAACAAGAAAAAAAAGTGGATGATTTTTTAATATTATTGTTCAGATTAATGACAATCAACGGAATAACTCTCTCTTTGCAAAAAATCTTCGATAAGATAACCTTATCGTTAAGTGGCATCATTGCAGTAGAATAAATCCTTCTTTAGAGCTTGATCTAGAGAAAAACTTAGAGCTCTCGAGTATAAAATAAATTGAGGAAAAAGAGAGAGAGAGAGAGAGAGAGAGAGAGAGTTTGATTGAAATACACTGACAGTGTAAAAGGATTTTACACCGTCAGTTAATCATAGACGTCGGATATTAAAAGAAGTTTGACTTTTATTTTAAAAATCTATAAAGTAATACAAACGGATGATGGTGATGAATCGACGGTATAAAACTTTTTACACTGACAGTGTATAGTAATTAATCTCTCTCTCTCTCTCTCTCTCTCTCTCTCTCTCTCTCTCTCTCTCTCTCTCTCTCTCTCTCTCTCTCTCTCTCTCTCTCTCTCTCTCTCTCTCTCTCTCTCTCTCTCTCTCTCTCTCTCTCTCTCTCTCTCTCTCTCTCTCTCTCTCTCTCTCTATCTATCTATCTATATATATATATATATATATATATATATATATATATATATATATATATATAATATGAACGAAGAAAATTCTATTTAATTTTCTCATCACTAAACTTGCTAACAAACTTAGAGATATATTTCACAGTTTCCATATTTAAATTTTTCTCACAAATATTTTAGTAGTGATATTTTATGTTTATCCTATTACTTAAATTTTTTGGATTTGTCGCTTATTGATTTTCAAATGGATTGGTTTGTATTAGACCCTAACTTAAATAAATACGAATAAAATCAAAGTTGAGTGTGTTCAAGCCATTAGATTGATTGGGTCATACAAATTTGTTATCACATGTATTATAAAAAACAGTGTTTTAAAATCGGCTCGACCTGGCTAGTAGGACCGATTAGACCGTGAATCGGAGGGTAGGGTAGGTTAGAAAGGTTAAATGATCAAATATACAATTAACTTGATGAAAATCGATGTGATCATGCCGGTTCACCGGTAAAACTAGTGAATCAATGGTTTGTTTGAACAGGCGGATAAGGTGGGTTGGAAAGGTCAAAAGATTAAATATGCAATTGATCCGATGGAAATCGGTATGACTCGGCGGGTTCATCGGTCAAATCATTGAACTAGTGGATTTGTTTGAATCGGTGGATTACAGTTTTTTTACTAACACATTTTGCAAGGAGTGAAAAAAGTCTAATATTGAAACAACTTCTCTTATCTCTTGTTTCAACTCAAACAATGAAAATTTTAAAATAACTTTCAACTCTCATAATCAATTTTCTTCCTTATTATAGGAATAGTTCTTATTATTTAACTTCATTAGTATCCATGAATTTACTACTTTCATTTGCATTATTATTATCGTTACTCAATTTTAATATTATATTTTTGCTTTGAATTTAGCATGTCATTTGATTTGGTTGATTTTGTTAAAAATTTAAAACACATTATTTTGTTTTTGTTTGATATTAAAAGTTGTACTTAAGATGATTTTGAATATGAAATGATGAATATATAGTAACGATTTTATCTTTATAATAATAATTTTGTCTTACCATCTATCAAAAGAGTTTACTTTTACTTTATATAAAGTTAAGGGTTAAATATATGATACCCCTACAATGTTAGCGATTTTTTATTTATCCTTGTAATGTTTAGATTGTATGTGTTTGGTCTCTGGTTGACTATTTCAATCCAAAATCTTTTTTAAATCCTACATGGTTGTCTACGTGGTTGTTTTAATTCCACGTGCCTTTTTAAAAAAAAATATTTTGTTTTTTTAATTTTATATTTTAAAAAAATTATTACGATGGGATAAATCAAAAGTCACTCACATTACAGAGTTTAAAATATAATTTTGCCACCAAGGGAATTCAAACTCAGTACCTAAGCTTATTATGTGAGATTCTTAACCATTGATCTAATGTTCCTTTTGTTTATAATATTGACATGTTAAATATATTAAAAACTAGAAAGGAACATGATCCCAACATTTAAATGGCCACAACACTCTCATTCCTAACGAGGAACACGATCCCAACATTTTATAATAAAAAACTATTTTTTAGGTCTTTCTCTTTCCACAAATTAGGATCCAGAAGAACAAGCAATGAGTTAAATAAAGCTCTAAGAGTCCTTAAACTCGTATCACCCCAAAGAAGTGTCACTGATATTCAAAATCATCGAAGTTATCTTAGGCTAGTTGAAGACATTTTAGACAACACTGCAATAAATCCGCTTTGTGATAATTCAGATATTTTAAAGATTGTTACTCAAACCACTATTGATTCCTCTGTTCTAGATATGGAACAAGGATTGGAAATTGATGTGTGTTTTTGTCGCATTCTTTGAGTTCATGTGGGTATAAACGTGACCTTTATGGAGGTATTCAATATCATAGTTTGGCAATAACAACTGGTCTCATTGCTAATGTTTATGTTTGAAGCTCTTTAATAAGTTTGTATGGTAGATGTGGTCTGTTAAGGGATGCATAATGTGTGTTTGATTAAATCCCAGAGAGAAATGTAGTTTCATGGACAACAATCATTTATGGGTTTGCGCAAGAATGGTGTATTGATATGTGTTTGGAACTCTTCCATCATATGAGGGATTTAGAATTGAAACCTAATCATTTTACTTACACTAGTCTTCTTAGTGCTTGTATGAGCAGTGGGGCACTTGGTCTTGGAAGAGGTATACACTGTCAAATAATTTGAATGGGTTTTCTTTATTATCGTCATGTTGATAATGCTTTCATTTCTATGTATTCCAAATGTGGGGTAATTGATGACGTGTTGTACATATTTGAAAACATAGTGAATAAGGATGTTGTAACATGGAATTCTATGATTGTTGGGTATGCACGCCATGGGCTTGCACAAGAGGCAATTTGTCTCTTTGAAGAGATTATAAGGTGTTCATCCAGATGTTATAACTTTTCGTGGAATCTTATCCTAGTGTCGGCATGGAGGTCTTGTTAAAGAAGGTCAAAGTTTACTTTAGTTTCATGGTTGATCATAGTTTGCAGCCAGAACTAGATCATTATTCTTATATTGTAGACCTTCTTGGTCGATCTGATTTTTTTCTTGAGGCTCTTGATTTCATAAATAAAAAAATATATGTATGTTTATCCCAATTTTGTGATAGGGGTTCCATGCCTTCTTCTTCTAGACTTCATGAAAGCTACTATGTAATATATATTTAACATGGAAACAGTAGTTAAGAATCTTTCTTAATAAACTTAGGCACTAAATTTGAATCTCATTGGTATCAAAAATTAAAATTATATTTAACCCTAAATTTAATTATTAGGTTTTTTTAATTCTTGAATTTGATTATGACGTCTATTAAAAATTTATTTAAATTTTATATATATTATTTTAAAGATTTTATAATCATAATTATTATGTCAATTTATATATATATATTAAATCAACAAATATACGGTTCGACTAATGATGTATCACCGATCTAACCAATAAGTCAATAATTCATATCTTAATCGGAATAATATGGGATCTAAATTTTAAAACATTAAAAAGTATCCATTCATTATCTGATTATCCACATAATAAAAGGATTTATTAAGAATATGCTTAATGGCAAACATAATATAAACAAACAATTTTAAAATAAAAGAACATACTTTTAACAATAAAACCATTGATGACAATGTAACAAAAATGGAGCATATGGAGTTATCAACAGCAAGCGTGCTTGGTGCGTACTGGTTACTGCCTGGTGAGCTGTCTGACCACTACGTTCCTTACCTGTCTCCACTGCCAATTGTTTTCCCTATCTTTTTTTCTTCCTTAAAAAAAAAAGACAAACAAAAGACACAAAATGCGCACAACATCAACATGTATAGCGACAAACTATTATTGCTTTTTCCTATGCTGGCTGCTGCTACTTCCTTAGTGCTGCTTGCTTGGTGCTCACCAAACCACATTCTTATTTCCTTTTTCTTATAGATATTTTTTAGTATCTCTACTAGTCTTTGTACAATGAATGTCCCTTCGGCTAACAAATACACTATATTTTAAATAGATTTAATTATAATTTTAGTTTTCTTATTTTATTTTATTTTGGATTTTTATTTTTATTTTAAAAATTATGGTTTTGATTTTTTTTTTTTTATGTTGGATTTTAATCTCCAAAATAGACTAAAATCTAACATAAAACTTAGAAAATAGATCAAAATCGTAATTTTTTAAATAGAAAGATTAAATATTTAAAAGTAAAAAGCATATTATCTTACTTAAATATTATTTTCTCTGTTTAAAATTTAAGCTTAAAATAAACATAGTAAAAATTAGTATAATATAAAAAACTCAATATTGTACACAAACAGTAAAAAGCATAAACATGCATATTCTAACTTATAATTAAAAATAGGAAGGAAAAAAAAAGCATAAATTCAATCCTTTGTACCTCTGCAAAATAAAATCTGAGAATTGATTTTGTTTGACCGTAGTAGTTTGGAATCTTAGCTTAAAGTTGAACTTGAGTTGGAGGGTTGAATCAATTCAGTAGCATTGAAACTAAACATGTTACTTTTAAGTCAAATCACATCTCAATGTATCAAACGCACGAATAGAAAAGTGTATCCATATAAGCAATAAGCTTGTTAGTTATGAGTGCATGAGTGCCATGCCGTCAATCTGTCTTCCACACGTGCTGCTGCTACTATCTTCATCTTGATATTTAGTACACTATTTTCCTTTTGCTATTTGATATTTACAGATTTTTGTTTCAATGAGAGTAATTATCCATTATTGAGATAAAATATAATCTAAATTATGTATGGCCTAATTCCGAAATTAATTAAAGTTTAAGGATGTTATATTTGTTATTTAATAGTCAAGTTATTTAGGTGTATTTAAATAGATATTTTGTAATTCAGTTTGTATATCACAATTATTCTTCAATAATACTTATTTTTTATTCTCTTTCTCTTTTCGCTAAAAATGTCGCACGCCCAAACAAATTGATATCTAGAGCTTTGGTTAGGTTCTTGATCATGTTTTCAAAAAGTACACGTCGGTGATCGTATTTCCAGGATTGTGGGTTGTTAATTTTGTTTGCTGCAAAGATGAATGCTACTAATGGCATTCTGAATTATCTTCTAACTCTTGACGGTAAGAATTTGATCTGATGGAGAAAACAAGTGCAATCTCTGTTTGACTTTCATGAAACCCTAGAAGTGGTTATTAATGATGTCACTGATCTTACGCAACTGATGCTCAGAGAGTCGCGAACAAGGAGGTCAAGAAGAAAGATTGCAAGGTTGCATATTGCATTCAATCGATGATAGATTCAGTGAATTTTGATAAGATCTCTCATTCTGAATCGGCGAATGAGGCATGAGATATTCTTGTCAAGTACTATGAAGGAGGCGAGAAAGTTAAAGTTGTAAAATTGAAGACTTTGCGACGGCAGTATGAATTATTGCAGATGGGAGAAGATGGAAAGATTGCAGGCTATGTGTCGAAGGTGCAGAATCTCGTCCATCTCATGAAGGGTTATGGTGAAACCCTAACTGATAAGATGACAGTTGATAAGGTAATGTGTGCGTTGACCTCTAACTTTGATCATATTATCGTAACTATTCAAGAATCCAACAATCTTAAAACCATGAAATTGGAAGATTTACTTGGTTCGTTGGAGGTGCATGAATTAGGATTGTCGAAAAGAAAGGGGTTCAAGATTCGATACAAGCATTGCGGGCTCATGCTTGGAATAAGCATGGTGGTTCCAACAAGTTCAAAGGCAAAGGAGACAAGACTCGAAGCAAGAAGTCTTAGTCGAACCCTCAAAAGCATAAGATCGATGATAGGGCTTTTAAATCCTCGAAAAGAGGAGATGGAAACTCCTATCACAAAGACAAAGAGAAAAAAGGTGTGTAGTGCTATAACTGTGAAAATGGGGTCACGTGGCCAAGAATTATTGATACAATACAGACAAGGGAGCGACAAAAGGCAAGGAAAAAGGAGTAAACCTTGCACGCCAAGATTCAGATGGTTTTGATGATATGGTGGTTATGGCTGCAGTTGCAGATGACCATGTGGACTCCAAGATCTGGCTCTTTGACTCGGGCTGCTCGAATCACATGACTGGTCAAAAATGAGGTTAGCAGATTTTGACTCGAAGAAGAGCAAGGTCAAACTTGTTGATAATAGTTCGTTGCAAGTAGAAGGTACTGGTGACATAATTATTCAAAGGAGAAATGGAGCAAAAGCTATGATCAAAGGTGTACTCTATATACCAAGAATGAAGTGCAACCTACTAAGTGTTGGACATTTGGTCAAAAAAGGTTTCTCAGTGATTATGAAAGATGGATCCTTATAATTGTTCGACACCCCAGACAATTTGTTCTTAAAATCCCCTTTGTCGAAGAATAGGACATTCAAGACCATGATCAGCTCGACTGAAGTATAATGTCTAAAAATTCTTGTCGACCATAAACATAGTTGGTTGTGGCATTTTAGGTCTGGACATTTGAATTTTTAATCACTCAATCAACTGATTACTCAACGTATGGTAATTGGTATACCAAGTCTGGAGATGCCCGACAAACTCTATGAAGGTTGTCTAGTCGAAAAGCAATCCAAAAAGTATTTCGATTCGATTATGCCAATAAGATCCTCCTGCATACTCGAAGTTGTACATTCATATGTATGTGGCCCTTTTGAAGAGCACACCATTGGTGAAAACAAGTATTTTTGTTTCATTTATCGATGAGTTTAGTCGAAAGTTGTGGATCTATGTGATCAAGCAAAGGACAAAGTATTCAAAATATTTAAGAGAATCAAGATGCTTGTCGAAAACCAGAGTGAGGAGTATATCAAAGTTTTGCGATCAGATGGAGGTGGAAAATACACATCTAAGATGTTTAAAGAATTCAGTGCAAAACATGGTATTGATCATGAGTTAACTTCTCCTTACACAACTCAACATAATGGAATAGTAGAAAGAAGAAGTATGATCATATTAACATGGCGAGATGTATGATGAAGTAGAAAAAAATTCCAAAATACTTATGGGGTGAAGTTATTTCCAATGTTGTTTATATTCTGAACAGGTGCCTTATCAAGAAGTTGACGAACAAGTTTCTTGAAGAAGTTTAGAGTGGTAAACGACCATCAGTGAGTAATCTGAAGGTGTTTGGCTCTATGTGTTACAAGCATGTTCCTGATGCTAGAAGAAGGAAGCTTAATGACAAGAGTGAACATATGATTTCGACGTAGGATATCATAAAACCGGTGCATACAGGTTGTTTAATCCAATTAATAAGAAGATCGGGATGAGTCTAGACATTGTGATTGATGGGAATTCTTCCTGGGATTGGAATTCTAATGATGCGATTTATAAGCCATTTATGAGCTATGATTTCGACGAAGCAAGTAATGATATCAAAGTCGAAGATATTATTGATATTCCAGTCAAAGTCGAAGCAGTTGCTGACATGCCCGACATAATCGAAATCAAAGATGGTGTAGCTAGTACTATTCAAAGACCTCAAAGAACTAGAGCTCGTCCAGCAAGACTTCAAGACTATAAAGTGACTGGTGATGACGAAGTCACACCAGATGGAGAATTAGTTCATTTTGCCTTACTTGTAGGTGCTAAACCAATCAACTATAGAGAAGGCTTAAATCATAAACAGTAGAAGTCTGCTATGGTCGAAGAGTTACAAGCAATCGAAAGAAACAACACATGAGAGTTAGTTGAATTATCGGCATATACAAAATCTATCGAAATGAATTGGGTGTTCAAGTTAAAGCACAATGATGGTGGGTCGATGACAAGACATAAGGAGAGACTGGTAGCTCGAGGTTTTTTTCATAGAGAAGAAGTTGATTACTTTGAAGTATACGCACCGGTAATAAGATTGGAGACTGTTCGACTAGTCGTCGCCTTGGCATGCAATCAAGGTTGGTCGACATTTCACATAGATGTGAAATCAACATTTTTAAATGGTCCTCTAGATGAAGAGGTATATGCCACACAACCTTATGGTTTATGATTCAGGAGGATTTAAGGAAAGTGTACAAGTTACAGAAAGCGCTTTATGGTCTCAAGTAGACACTTAGGGCATGGAACAAGAATATCGACTCACACTTGGTAGAATTGAGATTCCTCAAATGCAAATCTGAGCATGGTGTCTATGTTAAGGTTGTAGCACAAAATATAATGATCAATCATTTACTTACATGTCGATAACTTGGTAGTAACTGGAAATTCATGGAGAACTTGTCGAAGTTCAAAGATCTAATGAAGAAGGAATTTGAAATGTCGGGTCTGGGAAACTTGTTGAAGTTCAAAGATATGATGAAGAAGGAATTTGTGATCCCTGTGTACTTGGAAAATCTTGCAGAGTGAAGTTCAATAAAGGAAAACAAAGAACACAAGGATCCCTTGATTACGTCCATGCTGATCTTTGGGGGCCTGTGAGGTGTCCATCACATTCAGGAGCAAGGTATTTTTTATCCATAGTTGAGGGTTATTTCAGAAATTTATGCTTACTCATCCAAAATACTAAGGATGAAACTTTTGAGAATTCAAAAGTTGGAAGACTCTGGTCAAAAATCAGACTGGCAGGCAGGTCAAGAGGTTGAAAACCGACAATGGCCTTGAATTTTGCAATGAGGCATTCAACAGTTTTTGTGCAGCCTCTGGTATTGCAAGGCACATAACTAATGTAGGTACTCCCCAACAAAATGGTTTAGCTAAAAGGTTTAATCGAACCATTTTAGAAAGAGCTAGATGCATGTTGACTAGTGATATGTTAAATAAGGTATTTTGGGTAGAGGTTGTTTCGACAATAACATATCTGATAAACAGATGTCCTTCGACTAAAAGGTTGGAAGGCTCTGGTCAAAAATCATATTGGCATGAAGTTCAAGATGTTGAGAATCGACAATGGCCTAGAATTTTGCAATGAGGCGTTCAACAGTTTTTGTGCAGCCTCTGGTATTGCAATGCACATAACTACTGCTGGTACTCCCCAACAAAATGGTTTGGCTAAAAGGTTTAATATAACCATTTTAGAAATAGTTAGATGCATGTTGACTAGTGATGGGTTAAAGAAGATATTTCGGGTAGAGGTTATTTCGACAGCAACATATCTGATAAGCAGATGTCCTTCGACTGCGTTAGATATGAAGACACCTGAAAAAATTTGGTCGGGACATCCACCAGATCTCGACAAACTTAGAGTATTTGGTTGCATAGCCTATGCTCACATTAGGCAAGACAAGGTCAAACCTAGAGCTCAGGGATGCATGTTCATGGGATAACCTGGAGGATTCAAAGCTTATAGGTTGTGGTTCCTAGAGCCAGGTCACAAGAGGTGTATCACCAATCGAGATGTAGTTTTCAATAAAGCTGAAATGGATTTCAAGAAAACTGATAACGTTAGTCAAAGTGCACCGATATCTGAAGAAGCGATGGAACAAGAAGAGATTCCTATTAAGGTGGAGCATGTCGTTGCTAAATTACGCATCACATATCAAGTTGAAGAAGAAGCACAGGATACTAAAGATATTGAGGAAGATGAGGAAATTTTCTATGACTACCTGTTGGCAAGAGATAGGTCGAGAAGAGTAATCAAGCCACCTCAAAGACTTAGGTCTGCAGATCTCATAGTTTATGCCTTAATCTCTGCAAGTGAGGTTCTAGATGAAGAACCTAGAGACTATAAGGAAGTTATGAGGAGTTGAAATAAGATTGAATGGTTGAAGGCCATGGATGATGAGATGAAGTCTCTTCATGATAACCACATTTGCAAACTGATCAAAAAACCTGTTGGAGCCAGTTTAGTCAGTTGTAAGTGGATTTTCAAAGTTAAGGAAGGAATCAAAGGAGTGACGTCGAAGAGATACAAGGCAAGATTAGTCGCAAGGGGTTTCACTTAGAAAAAATATGTCGAATTTAATGATGTGTTCTCTCATGTTGTGAAGCACGGGTCCATTAGAATGTTACTTTCCATAGTGGCACAGTTCAACCTATAACTGGAACAAATGGATGTGAAGACTACTTTCTTGTATGGAGATCTAGATGAAACAATCCTGAAGAGACAACCTAAAGGGTATGCAAAAAAGGGTAAGGAAGATTATGTGTACAAGCTGAATAGATCTTTATATGGACTGAAATAATCTCCTCGACAATGGAATAGGAGATTCGATAAGTTCATGACACACATAGGTTTCATTAGAAGTCAGTTAGACCATTGTGTTTACTTCAGATTTCAACCTGGAAATTCATTTGTTATTTTGTTGCTTTATATGGATGATATTCTCATAGAAAGCAACAATGTTGAGGATGTAATGAAGGTGAAGGTTGAACTCAATAAGGAGTTCGATATGAAGGATCTGGGAGCAGCATCTAGGATTCTTGGGATTTACATCCTAAAAGAGAGAAAGTAGGCGAAATTATGCTTATCTCAAGAGACAAACCTACATAAGATTCTTGACAAGTTTGGTATGTTGAATTTAAAGCCTGTTGTGACTCCAACAAACCCTCAATTCAAGATGAGTACAGATCAGTGTCCCGGTATTGAGGTCGAAAGAGATTATATGAATAGCATCCCATATGCTAACATAGTAGGTTCTTTGATGTATGTTATGGTTTGTACTAGACCCGACATAGCATATGCAATAAGTCTTGTAAGCAGATACATGGAGAATCCTTGAAAGGCTCACTAGAAAGCAGTGAATTGGATTCTAAGATATATAAATGGGTCTCTGAATAGAGTCCTTATTTATGGTCGAGCATATGGGGAAAATAGTAAAGCAGAAATCAAAGGGTATGTCGACTCTGATTATGCAGGTTGTATTGATTCCAGAAAATCTATTTATGGATATGTGTTCACTATGTTTGGCACAACAATCACTTGAAAAGAAACACTTCAGAAGGTTGTTGCCTCATCAACCACTGAAGCAGAATATATCGTCCTCATTGAAGACGTGAAAGAAGCATTGTGGCTTGAAGGTTTTGGTAAGGAACTAAAACTTCAAGGTCGAGTTATCCCTGTTAAATGTGATAGTCAAATTGTTATACATTTATCGAAGAATTTAGCATATCATGAGCGAACCAAGCACATCGATGTGAGGTTGCATTTCGTTAGAGGAGTCATCGAGCATGGAGAAGTCCAAGTGATGAAGGTTTCGACAGATCACAATGTTGCTGATATGATCACCAAGACATTACCAAGTTACAAGTTTTTCCATTGTATGCAGTTGATAAAGTTGCATGAAGAAAGCTAGTTTGTTCCCTTGATTTTATAGAGTTTGTTCCAAGGTGGGTTTGTGAGATATTGGATTGAACTCTAGTATGGTCGAAGGGTAGCTTCTTGGTTCTACAATTCGACTGGACCTTAGCATACCGTCGAAGTCTATTCACGTGTTGTAGTCAAAATATGCTAGGATTGTTAGCATGTCGAATTGGGCTTGCTTGTTATGCCCAATTATTTAAGTTAGCTTGTTCTCTAAGTTATCTTGTGTAATGGACATGTGTGTAAAATCCCATTAATTTAGAGTGTTAGGTTTCTTATAATCAGACATATTGATACATATTACTCATTAAACAATAATCAGACATATTGATACATATTACTCATTAAACAATAATCAGACATACCATATAAACAACCAGAAAGAACGAAGTTGTGTATGATAAGAGTTGTAGTTGAGTCAACAAAGATGTATTGATCTCTTGAACTTGTTCATGATCGACTCGAGCTAGCCCTGCCTTTTGAGTATTCTTTGAGTTTCATGCATGGTGGTGAACACATGCAAATATAGACATACTGATACACATTACTCCAAGCATGAGTCTTGTAGGGCAAAATATTTTAAGTAGTAAACTCTGACATTACACTCCTCCAAAGAGAGTTGTTGCATGCACAAAGTTCCTCAGAGGGTTCCACTATTGAAGATTTAAGATAGGTTTTTCAAAAAGTTTAATATTTTTTAAAAACAATCTCGATAGACGAATCTTGATTAAATCATTAATCCCAAATCGTTTATCAAAGTAAGGATTATATGAGTACTTCTTGATGTGTGTTTTACCTTTGATCTTAGATTAAAAAATACCAACATTTCCACAAACTCTATACGAGCACAAAATGGAACATGGTGCTAGTCGTTTTATGAGAAAAACGACAATGAAGATTCATAGGGGAAAGAGCTCATCTATTATAAAGAGAGCTATTAAAATCCTAATGCTCTTACTTTGAAAATTTCCAAAATAAATCAAATATTATTTATATATTATTAAATTCTTTTAATTAAATAAAATAAATATTAATTAGATTAAATCATAGTTAATTTAATTAATTTTAAACTCCCATTCATTTAGAAACTAATAGGTATTTTGACCATTTCTATATGGGCAAACTTTGAAAAAAACCTGGAAAAAAATTGAATTTCAAGATACTCTTATTTTGACCCTTTTGAAACTCAATCCTTAAAAAAATATGCAACAAGATGTAGATGGTTAAGTTGAACTTTTTATTTTATTTTTTATTTTATGCTGACTTTTTTTAATATTAAAAATATGAAGAAAAAAACACAAAATTTGATTAGAAAAACACAAAAATTGATCCCAATAGAATTTGAATCCATCCCCTACTCCTCTTAACAACTATACACTAAGCTAATTGTTTTTCTTTGTTAAGCTATCCCTCAAAAAAATTCATAACATATAAAGTTTGTAATATTAAAAAATAATAATTATTTAATCACACTTTTATTTAATTATCTCACTCGCTCACACTTACATTTTTATTTTAATTATCAATCTCTCTCTCTCACTTACACTTTAATTATTTTTTTAATTTTATATTAAATAATATTAATTTATATGTAAATATTTAATTCAAATTTAATAAATTATGTATTTCATATTTAATAAATTATTTAATTCATATTTGAAATTTATTACACAATACTTATTAAATAATTATTTAAAAATGATTATTTCATATTTAATAATTATTTAATATTTAATATATTATTAAAGAATTATTCATATTGTAGTGATATATTTGTAAAAGCCAATGACAATGCGATATTGGATCAAGCTCCATAATGCGATCGCCCTAGAGTATTGACGCCTAGATATAACCCTCACCCTATTGGATATTCGTCCTGATGAGAAACGTGAGGGATTGCGTGTGTGTAACCTATAATCATGTGTGCATGATTTCATGGTCAAGACTCCCTAAGAAATAGGTAGTTAACAGCTTCCCTAGTCAAAGTAGAGCAGTTACTATGTCCCATAAGTCCTCTAAATTCAAATCATAAGCCTATATAAATACCTTAACTCTAGGGTTGAGAAATAACTCATATATACATATGAAATACCCCAAAGATACAGAGTTTCTCACCACACGTGAGTTTGCTCTCTCCTTATCGCAATCACCTCAAAACAGGGTTTCTCACCACCGTGAGCTAGCCCTAAAACCACCTTAATTCCTTAAAGCCTCTGGCTACCCCTACTTGCATAGGGGTGCCATGCATATGTACTTTTTAATAAGTATAGTGGCACCCACCGTGTGGCCTCAATAAAACTAACCTGGGTCATACGTCACTTATCACCTCCATTGTAACATTTGCAAAAGCCTTTGCCCCTATCCCTAATTGTTCATAATCATAATGGATATTGTTCTTAATCATAATGGAGGTAGCAGTAATCTCAATGTCATAGCAGAGACGCGCGCTGGTTTGGACTAAATGTGTAGTTAGAATCAAAATATGGAGGATAATGTCCTAAACATCCAACAACACCAACATGAAACCCCCCTTGCAGAAGAAATGGAAGCCCTAGATCCCCAACCACTTTGAGACGAGATATGGGAAGCACTTATCCCTGAAGGTATCAAGTCTCCCTACTTGGCAAAGTTTGATAGGTCTAGTGACCCTTACGAGGATGTCGCCTCAACAACACGTAGATGGCCAATGGCCATCATAGGTGTAACACCTTAAACCCCAAAAAAAAACTCTTAATTAAATAAAACCATACAATTTTCATATTTATACAACAAAGGTGTCACACGTCTCCCTCAAATGAGCATGCTTCTCAAACAAAAACTTTATAACAATGCAACAGAAATTCAAGTCATTTTATCTCAACTAAAAACGTCTCAACATAATTAAATAAATACATAAATCTCAAAAAAATGACAAATAAGGAAACTCGTATGGATGTTACACTATTGGAGCGACACCATAGAAAACTAAACTCAAAATAATAAACATAAATAAATCGACATCTACGCTAATCATTTGCAATAAACTACCTCTAGTGGTCCTCTACCTGAGTATTTGCATCATCATCACAATGAGCAACACAACAAACAAAAAGGGGGTGAGAATAAATTCATAGATCTTATTCGTGTATTAAATAGTAAGGATAGTTACAAATAATAATAACATCAAAACAAATATTAATTCACACCCATAATTAATTACAATGCAAATGAAACGCTATGTCATTCTCCTCCAATATGCATTTGGTACCAAAGTTTGGATGTCAGAGTTATGTTACTGAATTATCCATGTCTCAGGTTCCACTTTTAACCTGGTTCCTTTCTGAACCTGAGACTGTCATTGGTTCCTCTCTGAACTGTGATCTCATTGGACCAAAGTCCTATCTATATCCGTTATACTTGAAAGCATTAAACTCAAAAAAAACTTTCAAAAACACATACTCAATAGTCAAACTCGTACTCAACAAAAGTTCCTCCCTGAACCCACAAGTTTGCCAATGTAAGTCCAACTTTGTAGTTTCTCTCTTAACTATCAACTCAAAATATGTTATATAATTATAAGACAATCATATAGTCATATAATATTCAAACATACTCATCACTAGATCAGAATTACTACTCATGTCAGCCCATCAAAAGGTAAGAAAATAACTACTCACAAACAAACTTTAGCCTTATCAAAACAACTCTGAACCTGTCTAATTACTCAAATTTTTACTCAAACAACTAAAAAATGTTACTATAAATTACTCGACTACTCAATCTTAACTCTTTTGGCATGGCAACCTTAAACAAATAAAAATACAACTCAAAAAGCAGTTTTATAATATCAAAAGGCTTCAAACTCAACTAAAGTGTATCATATACTCTCAACTCCAACTCTAAACAACTCAAAAGCAACTCTAACAACTTTAACAACTCTAATGTAACAAATATGACTCTTAAGCTTATCAAAAAGGTAACAAAATGTTACCGAACTCGAAATTACTCAAACACTCATTGACTGGACAAAGAACCCGAAACGCTGACCCGCAACCCACCAAATTGGCCCGCCACTGACCCGTCTGCAGGCATCCGCCTGATGCACCGTTGTGGCCTCCCCTTCCATGTGCAATCACGCCGCGCCACTACGGCTTATTCCCACACGTGCATTATGGTGCCACCGACCACGACATCACATCGCTGAGTTGCGCGCCTATGGTGTCGTCGAGTCACGCGCCCACCACTATCAACCAAATGTGGCATCGTGCTACCACTATTTAAGCTTGGCTCCGCCATGCGGCACCCCTTCCCCCGATTCTTGAATTTTTTGAATTTTTTGAATTTTCTGGTTAATTTGATTTTTCAGAAAGAAAAAAAAGCCATTTGGGATTTTTTTGCTTTTTTATAATTTTTCCCAACAACACAGATCAACAACCATGGATAAGCATATACCATAATACAATTATTATGAATTAGGCTTATACAAGACATAAGACATTCTATAAGGATTCAAGTAAAACAATACAATAGTACTTAAGAATCAAACATAAGGGTTTAAGGCAAACCCTTCGACCATAGAAATACAACATGGATATATAATTAATAAGAAGAAGAAGATATGAGGGTAAGGATCCCTCACTATTCGACTGCCTAAACACCCATATGTGAATAGTTCCCCATACCTCGAAATTGCATATTGAAGAACTCTTTTGGCTTTTTTGGATTACTCCTCGCTCTTCAAGGTTTCTTCTAGATCTGTCTCTTTCTCCCTATTATCCAACTTTTGGACGTACAGTACAAAAGTTCTCTCAACTTAACTATTTAAATTAACTTAAATATCTCAATTGCTTCTATCACCCCTCAAATCTCCCTACACCATATTCTTACTATTTTTCTAAAATCTCAAATTCTATTAGTTAATTGAAATTCAAAGTCATATGGATTTGTGTTTCATTTCTATCAAGATGTCATTGAGGAAGGGCGGTCAGGTGCTCGTGATGTTCGCTTCCTGAAGAGTGGAATTCATTATTGTGGCTAGTGATATGCATGTAGTGCGTAAGTTTCTGACGTGTTTCCTGAAGACGTTTGCGAATTGCCACCAGAGTGAGAAGTTGAGATCGTCATAGATTTAGTGTCGATATTATACATGTGTCGATGGCACAATACAAGATGCCTGCTTCAGAGTTGGTTGGACTAAAGATTTAGTAAGAAGATTTGCTTGAGAAGAAATTCGTCTGACCAAGTATGTCACCTTGGAGAGCTCTAGTGTTGATATTTCCATATCTGAAGGAACCTTTTGTAGTATACAAAAAAACTGTTTATGCATTGTTGAAAAGCCCATAACAGACGATGCAATATCTGGTGGTCACCAAGTCTTGTTCCCTCAGTTTTTCCAGCACTTCAAAACTAAGTATCTTAACGATAGATTGAAGATTTATTGTTGTGTTTCTAGAGAGACGGAGACTTGAGACACATGCATTCCATTTTTCAACCAGTGGATGTATTATAACTTTGGAATATGTAAGTATGTTATTGAATCTTTGATTTAATGGAAAAGTTACAAATGGTGACACTAAATCGATAAGATTTGTATGGGCTGATCATTTAGTAATACACCCCCCCCCCCCCCCCCAAACGAGCAAGGAAGGAGTAGGTTTGCAAGAATAAGATGGTTAGAAAGTGTTATAAAATATAATCCACTAACATTGACATCATCTATAGAGCATATCGTTATCCATGCGAGTATATATATTATGTTCCTCATTGCTAGATTTTTATTTTCAGGAAAGAGTAATAATTTTGTGCATTCTTCTTGGCTACCATTGCGTTAAGTTCTTGATAGGTGAAATCGATATAGTTGGATTTCAATTTGTTTGGCTTATTTATATAGGGATATGTGCAAAGCAACTGAAATAGAAGTGAAGAGTATGGGAGGACTCATGGTCTTGCTTGTAGTTTGTGAATACACACATATGCCATTAATTGCTCTTATCATTAATATAATTCCAAATTAGCCTTATACAATGAGGTAATTTTAAATTTTTACTGAACTATTTTACATGCATATTTACTTTTAACATCAAAATTAATTATATTTATTTTTATGCAAGATGGTGATGTAGAGAGATGGATTATGAAAATAACCCTCGTCATATTCTGAAAGGGTTTCGAAGTTCAATTGATCAAATGGAGACGAAAGAGGTAATATTTTCACCTTAATATTTTTCTATAATAATTTAAATAATATATTCTTACACTAACAAGTAATACATATCATGCATCAACTTATATGGAGGTCATATATCCATTTTACACTAACAAGTAATACATATCATTCATCATGGATAAGGTTAAACTCTAATTTAACTACCTTCAACAAATTCCATCTACACCAAGATGGCTTCTTGAGCATCACAAGATGGATATTATCGAGTCATTGAAAGTATATTATAGCATATTGAACAAAGAGGAACAGGATGAGTAGAGAAAAAGATGATGATTGATCTTGAAAGGAACATTATTGGAGGGTAAGGTAAAACCAAGCTTTGAACATATGGCTTGATTTAACTCAATTTCATTTAAATATATCTTTGACAACCAATTTTTAAATGATCCATCTCATCATAGATCTACTTCCAACCAACCATATCAAGAAGTTCCTCAAGCCTACCTAACATAAAATTCATCCCAACATTCTTCTTCCAACAACCCATATTCAACAAAATTAAAACCAAGATATTCTACAACCACCAACAAACACCTATAACACATATTTACACCATAACCCTTCAATCAAACTACCACTCCCAACCACCGCAATAAGAAACATCATTTCACCCACCATTCAATACACTCTAATCCAACAACTAGACTTCAACAGGTTAACCCCCAACAACACAACTTTGACCTTTCATCCTCTCAATATCATGCAACATCCTCTGATGGTGGCGTATATATCCCTTTGAAGGTCAGAAAAACACAAGAATGGGGAGTTGAATTATGTTTTTTTTCTAATCAGAAGTTGTAGAATCTAATTCAGTCAAAGGAAGGCATCGAATATGAAGTGCAAGAAAGAAGAACAACACAAAGTTTATCTTAGTTCCTCTCACAACTCTAACCACACAAGAGTATAATTGGCCCTAGTACACAAGTAAGAGACTTCCTTTGCTCAAACACTAAAGTAAGAGACTTATTTGCTTAGGCACACAAGTAAGAGACTTCCAATGCGCAAACACTTTCTACGTTATGCTTGTACTTTTATGTTGACATGATGACTTCTCTTTGAATGTCAATTGGTTTTAGTTTCTTCAAGTTTTTTAGCTCCTTAAATATAGAAGAATTAGTCATTGAAGATGCAACACAATAGAGTCTTCTGAGAAGTTTCAAAAGAGACGTTGGAATATATCACCAAATTGTCAGGTCAAGTGAAGGCTAAATTGAAAACTCTTTGCTACAAAAGAAATTAGGAGTTATATCTCATAAGACACTATGAAAAAAATAGAGCTTAGGTCTTCACGTGATAAAGTAGACTCAAAGATTGATAGTGACCTATTAAAGACACCTTAATCCATGCACTTTAACTAACTCAAGTTTTGATCATAAAAAACAGACTTCTTCAAAGTTTAGTGACATTCACACATTAACCTCTTCAAGGTCTAGTCTCCATCTTCTAATCCATCGAATTTTGGTCTTTATATAAAATTTTAGTCTATAATCTCACATACTTGAACAATTAATTAATGAGGCAAACTTCAACACAAAATTCATATGTGTGAAGTCAATGGTGCTTAATGCAACGTCATTACGTTTTTTAAGTTTTAGTTCATATTGTAAACCTCTTATCATGCTAGCGTATAACTTTCTTAATGATTAATTTTTTTCTATTTTAAAAAATTGTGATTTTTATCACATTAAATATATTAAAAAATTGTTTAAAAAAATGTTAACATTCAAAAAAGTTATTATTAAAAAACAATTTTCTAATAAAAATAATGAATTAATTTAATATTAAAAAATTATTTATTATTACTATATAGTTAATTTACACAATTTATTTTTTTGAGAGGATCTAAATAGTCATGTAACGAGCATGACAAGGGATTTTGAGAGCACACATAGGGTATGGTGAGGTGAATGGAGATGATAAATCCAAGTTTTCATCGACTTTAATTCTTACTATAGCAAATCCCTAATTTAGGAAAAAAGATCAATATCTTGATTATCCAAAGCAAAGTATTGTATGTGGATGTAAGACTAAATAGGATAACAAAGAAAATAAATCACGTGAAAATGCCTTCGACCAAATGGTGATATTTGCAAGGTGAAAAACAAGAAAGTTTCTAACACACTATCATGTAACGAAGGTTTGGACAACAAGAAAGTACAAATGCTATATGAAATAAGATAACTTAAAAGATTAATTAAAAGAAACAATAGATTTTAGTTTCAAGTATAAAGAATCATGATCCTGAATTGAAAGTGTTTTAAGTAAAATTTGTAAAAGAAAAATTATTTTAAAGAATAGTCTACATTTAAAAACACCAAATTTGAAAAATTATAAGAAAATTAAGACTGAAAACAAAACAATGAGTGAAGCAAGAACCCTTGGACAGGAAAGGGGTGCTATTTAAAATATTTATGAAAAATTATCAACAAACATGAAAAATGGAATGAAAATTATCTCTTCATAACAATTAATTTGCATCAAGGTTAACACTAAGAAACTACTACCTTTTAACCTACTACCTTTTAAACTTAATTTTAGATGAGCTCACACAATTGTTTACTCACAAGAATATAATAATTTAATAAATTAACTTTCACTTAAGATATACAAATGATAATAACCAAATTAATTTTAAATAATATTGAAAACACTAATATAATAATAATAAGTTCGGTCATGCTATTTTAAAATTGACAGGATTTTTTAATAAAATATAAAAAAAATGTTATTTAAGGATTTATCTCAATAAATATTAAACCAATCAAACTGAGTCGACTTACCCACCAACCCGATTTAACAGATCTCCTAAACACATTGAACCAAGAAAGAACATATAACAACACATAAGATGTAGGAATAATCCAAACTCCAAGTGCATTTAGATACAGCACAAGAAGCCTAACTAATTCCAAACCATTAATTTAGAGCATTATCAAAGATGAAACCCTCAAAGCTAATCAATAGAGCTAGGAAGACATTTATGCTCGTAATCGAAAAGAAAATAGAAACATGTAGGGAAAATGATTGTTGTGAATTTCAACCTTAGAATGAAAGACAACTGCCCATTTTCTCAGATTCATGTTGCAGGGAATACTTTCGGAAGAATGCATTGATCATAGCATAACACCGATACACACTATCACTGCGTCATAACAAATATTTAAATTACGATAAATTGAATTAAAATGATAGATAAAGAGAATAAAATCGATTGAATAACGAGATTAATAGCAGTATTGAAGATAATATGTAGTGATAGGTAAACACGAAGAATGAAGCTTTTCTGTGTGAGCTATGCGTATGTATGTATATATACTGAGAAGGAGGCAGCAAAACCCTAAATTATGGACTTGTATTGGGCCTCGGGTTGATATAGAATGGGCCAAACTCTTAAAAACGGATGACTTACAATTATCACCCCATTCTTAATACTACACTCCTAATGGGTTTAATTAATTTTTAATAAAAAAAATGTCATTGCAATTTGGACTAATATGGAATGGAAGGGTATAAACTTAGGAAGCTTTTTTTTTGGATTACTTAAAAATGGATGGAATGGAGCGGAATTTAATAGAATGCATTTCATTTCATTACTCTCTAACACTTATTGTATCTTCGCATTTTGACGGAATAATAAAATTGCTTTATTCCATCAAAAAAATTTAAACAATGAAATGATATTTTATTCATTCCGCTCAATTATGCTTCATTTCACTCCATTATACTATGTTTGTTTTACGTTGTCTAAACATAATCTAAGTTCACATCCATTCTTAAATAGATTTAAAAGAATGTAAAATTTTAATTACTAACCTTGAAAGGTTAAGTTTTCTCCTCGTAAAAGAATTTGTGACAAATTTGATCATGCAATCATTGTCGAAGAGCATATATCAGTTTGTCCTTAATTCCAATATGAATGATATGGACAAAACTTCGTCGGAGCTTATAGGCATGTTGAGAATTGCTAAGTTGAATCTGAAATCAAAAGGGAAGATCATTCTCATGGTCAATATTTGAAATAAGTAGGGAAAAAAGGCTCATCAAGCAAGGGTAAGCGAGAGGCAAACTTATTGTCCATGCTTTGAAGCCTGTAGTAGGTATAGTTATGGGTGGAACTTGCTTCTACTGTGGTAAGGGACATTGAAAGAAAAATTGTCCAAAGTATCTAGAAGATAAAAATAATGGAGTAGAGACTTCAACTTCAAGTATTTTTCTTAGAGAAATAAATTTATCTACTTCTGCATCATGGGTGATAATGGATGTGGTTATCACTTTTATACTGATGCCTATGGGCTAAAAAGGAGTAAAGGATTGAAAATAGTGAATTTGATCTACGAGTTAGAAATGGAGCAAAGGTTGCTACTTTAGCTGTATGAGCTTATGTATTAATTTTACATGATGGTTTAATAATTCAGTTAGAGAACCGCTATTATGTACCTCCAATTATCAAAAATATTATTTTTGTTTCTTGTTTGAACAAGTTTGATTTTTATTTATATTAAAGAACAATTGTTGCTCTATTTTTTTAAATGATATATTCTATGCTATTACACAAATGAATAATGGATTATATGTCTTTGATCTTAAAATGTCAATTAATAACATAAATACTAAAAGGATGAAACTTAAAAAGTTAAATCCGACTTACCTTTGGCATTGTCGCTTAAGCTACATAAATGAGAAACAAATTTCCAAACTCCATTAAGATGAACTCTTTGACTCTTTTGATTATGAATCATATGAGACATGTAAATTTTGTTTACTTGAAAAAACGCCAAAGTCCTCATTCACAGAAAAAGATGAAAGAGAAAGTGATTTTTTTGCCCTCATACATAGTGATGTATGTGGACCATTTAACACACCAGTCATATGAGGTTTTCAGTACTTCATCACATTTATTGATGATTATAATATGTATGGTTATGTGTATTCAATGAAATACAAATCTAAATCCTTTGAAAATTTAAAGGAGTTCAAAAATAAAGTTTAAAACAAACTAGACTAGAATATTAAAGTTCTCGATCATATTGAGGTGGTAAATATTTAAGCTTAGAGTTTGATAACCATCTGAATAATGTGTGTTTTTGTCCCAACTAACTCCTCTTTCAACTAAGCTTCAATCCAAATCTGATAAATGCTTCTTTGTGGAGCATTCTAAAGAAACAATGGAATATTACTTCTACAACTCTTCTGAGGGCAAAGTTTTTGTCATTTAAAATGGAGTATTTATATAAAAGGATTTTATATCCAAAGGAATAAATGAGAAAAATTAGAGCTTGAAGAAATTAAAGAATCACAAAGTAGTGACATGCCTATATAAGAACACGATCAAGAAATGTAAGAAGTTGTGAAAGAGCAACCTACTCAAGTAGAATAAGAACAACGTAGGTCAAACAGGATACATCACTAATCTGAGACATGTGAATATCTTATAACTTGTTAAGGGGATGTATTGACCATAGATCAATATGAGCCTCTGACCTACCAAGAGTTCATCACTAGTCCCGAGTCTAAGAAATGACTAGAGGCCAAAAAATCTGATATGAATTCTATGTACACAAACCAAGTTTGAACTTTGGTAAAAACTCATAGAATTAATCCTATAAGATGAAAGTGGATCTTCAAAAACAAGACTGACATAGATAGTAAGGTATCTATAAGGTAAGTTTAATAGAATCGAATAATACCTTATAGTGGATTTCGCATTTTAATAAAATCATAATAAATCAGTTGGGCTTATGAAGTTGGCACAAATTTGATGATATTTACAAAACCAAATCTTCCTTCCTAAAGAAATTCCATTTTTTTGTAATGTAATAAAATTCTAGTTCAATCTATAAATAATATGGCTAATACAATGAACTAAAAAATTGGGCAGAAAGAAAATGGGTTATTTTTACATTGGAGGTTTGAAAATATAAATCAAATTCAAACATACTTTACACGTATTTCTAATCATGTCTTGTAATCCTACCACAATATAAAAAGGATTTTTTTTTCTAATATAAAATTAAATTGTTTAAATGTCCATTTCATACCATCCTCAAGATCAAGAAAATGTTGCATTTTCTATCCAAAAAGAAAATGTTGTCTTTCAAACTTTCATGCTATCTTCTTTCCATTTACAAAAGACTAGAGAGAGACTGATTCTAGAAGTCTGAGTGATAAATACAAACTAGACTTGAGTGTGTTATAGGGGTGTGGAAAAGAGGGCACTCTAGCTTCTCGTTGCACCATTCTGTGATGCAGTTCATACATGATCACATCAAACCGAATATGAGAGACTGAGAAACAAGCTGAAAAAGCAGTACGAAACTAAGAATGCAAGAAGAAAATAGCAGCAAAATACATCGCCACATGAAGTGGTTGTGGGGTGTTGACGATTACTCAGGCAAAGTGTACATTTGCTAACACCACAGGTTGCACGAGGCTGCAAACAGAAAATAGATTCATCAAAACAGGCATAATGCAACTAAGAAAGGCTGCGAGGTGTTGGACTGTTATGAATAATTAATACGCAACTAAGGTTGCGAGGTGTTGGACTGTTATGAATAATTACTACGTAACTAAGGTTGTGAGGTGTTGGACTGTTAAGAATAATTATTTAGTGTTGAGTGAAATAAAAAACAGTTATCCTAAAAGATGTTAAGCTATTCTAAAACTATTCACCAATAACATATTTATAATATTGGCATAAATCGATTACTCACTATTTAGATCCTTCTAAAGTATATCACCTGCAAAACAAGATTCCATAAAGATGGTAAAGCCAACTGATAAGTCATTTACCCTATTCGACTTATGATTTGGAAAGGTCCAATGTATTGCAGAATCAACTTATTCGTATTAAATGGTCCCTTGAAAATCCTAATTTAGGAATAACTTTCAATAATACATGGTCTCATTCTTCAAATCCCAACGTTCTTCTACGTCTATCCAATAGCTCTTTTGACGATCTTGAGCTTTTTTCATTTTCTCTTAAATTACCCTTATTTTATTTGCGGTCTCTTGAATTATCTCAGATCCTAGAATCCTCTTGTCTCCCATTCTACCTAGTACAATGGTGTGCAACACTTCCTCTCATTCAAGGTTTCTTACAATGTCATCCAAATACTATAAGGTGTTATAATAACATCAATCAATGGGTAGATGTTGGTTCATGTTTCTTCCATATTATAAGATAAAAGCTTGCACCATATCCTCTACTATTTGAATTGTACTTTCTATTTTCCCGTCTTATTACAGGTGGTTTATTGGACTAAGGTTCAATCTTGTCCCCATCGCAGGGTGAAAACCCCTCTAAAAAACTTTGGGTCATGGTCGGAGACAATACTTACTGGTATACGTTGCACTCTCACTATCTATGTAATGAATAGTCTGGGTAACTGAAGGACTTTGTATGTAGTCTTGACTAGTAAGAAATGTGTCGATTTGGTCGGAGACAATACTTGATGATGCCACTGAAATTGTTTGTCTCATGCTGGCTACCATGAACTATGAATAGCAAAAGCAACATGAGAACATGGTAGCGTTCAATATGATTGAACACTTAAATATGCTCTATTAAGAGCAGGTTAGGCATGAGAGGTTGAAGTTTTCAAATTCCTTTTTCAAGGCATGCTTGTTGAGGGAGCTCATGTAGGTCTACATGTACTCAAGATGATTGAGTATATGAATAACCTTGAAAGGTTGAGTTTTCTCCTTATAAAAGAGCTTGCGATAGATTTGATCATGCAATCATTATTGGAGAGTATCAGTTAGCTTGTCCTTAATTCCAATATGAATTATATGGACAAAACTCTGCCAGAGCTTCTAGGTGTGTTAAAGAATTGCTAAGTTGAATCTGAAATCAAAATGGAAGACCATTTTCATGGTCAATAGTTGAAATAAGTAGAAAAAAGGCCCATCCAACAAGGTAGTAAAGGGGACATGCAAAGAAATTTTAAGTCTCAAACCTATTGCTAGTGCTTTGAAGTCTATCGTAGGTATAACTATGGATGACACTTGCTTTTACTACGGTAAGAGACATCAGAAGAAAAACTGCCCAAAGTATCTAGAAGATAAAAATAATGGAGTAGAGACTTCAACTTCAGGTATTTTTGTTATAGAAATAAATTTATCTACTTCTGCATCATGGGTGATAGTGGATGTGGTTATCACATTTGTACTAATGTGTAGGGGTTAAAAATGAGTAGAGTATTGGAAAAATGAATTTGATCTACAAGTTAAAAATGGAGCAAAGGTTGCTACTTTAACTGTATGAACTTATGTATTGACTTTACAATGGTGGTTTAATAATTCAGTTAGAGAACTGCTAATATGTACCTGCAATTATATGGAATATTATTTTTGTTTCTTGTTTGAACATGTTTGGTTTTTATTTATATTAAAGAACAATTGTTGCTCTATTTTTTAAAATGATATATTCTATGCTACTACACAAATGAACAATGAGTTATATGTCTTTGATCTTAAAATGTCAATTAATAACATAAATAATAAAAGGATGGAACCTAAAGAGTTAAATCTCACTTACCTTTGGCATTGTCGCTTAAGCCACATAAATGAGAAACATGTTTTCAAACTCCATAAAGATGGACTCTTTGACTCTTTTGATTGTGAATCATAGACATGTGGATATTGTTTACTTGGAAAAATGCCAAAGTCCTCATTCACATAAAAAGATGAAAGGAAAAGTGATATTTTGGTCCTCATACATAGTGATGTATGTGGACCATTTAACACACCAGTCATATGAAGTTTTCAGTACTTCATCACACTTATTGATGATTATAATATATATGGTTATGTGTATTCAATGAAACACAAATCTAAATCATTTATAAAGTTTAAGGAGTTCAAAAATGAAGTATAAAACAAACTAGACAAGAGTGTGGGATTCTAAATCATATAAAGTTGGTGAATATGTAAGCTTAAAGTTTGATAACCATCTGAAAGAGTGTGGGATTCTATCTCAACTAACTCCTCTTGGAACACCACAATAGAATGGTGTATATTAGAGAAGAAACTGAACCTTGTTAGATATGGTTCGATCCATGATGAGTCATGTTGATTTTCCAAACTCTTTTTCGGATATGTTATATTGGCAACAACTTATGCACTTAATCATGTTCTGTCCAAAATAGTTTATAAGACACCATATGAAATATATAGTGGTAGGATACCACATATATCTTACATAAAGATTTGGGGTTGCAAAGTTTATGTGAAACGACAAATTTCAACTACGCTTCAATCCAAATCTGATAAATATTTCTTTGTGGGGTATCCTAAAGAAACAACATGATATTACTTCTATAACTCCTCTGAGGACAAAGTGTTTATCATTTAAACGGGAGTATTCATATAAAAGAACTTTATTTTCAAATGAATAAGTGGGAGAAATTTAGAACTTAAAAAAATTAAAGAATCACAAAGTAGTGACACACCTATAGAGGAACACGATCAGAAAACGTAAGAAGTTGTGAAAGAGCAACCTACTTAAGTAGAATAAGAATAACGTAGGTAAAGCTTGATATATCACTAACCGGAGACATATGGATATCTTATAACTTATCAAGGCGATGTAATGATCATAGATCGGTATGAGCCTCTGACCTACCAAAAGTTCATCACTAGTCCCGAGTCTAAGAAATTACTAGAGGCCATGAAATCTAAAATGAATTCTATATACACAAATCAAGTTTGGACCTTAATAAAACCTTAAAGTTAATCCTATAAGATGCAAGTGGGTCTTCAAAATCAAGACTGACATAGATGATAAGATACCTATAAGATAATTTTAATAGAATCGAATAATCCCTTATCCTGGATATCACCTTTTAATAGAATCAAAATAAACCAATTGGACTTATGAACTTGCCACAAATTTGATGATATTTACAAAACCAAATGTTCCTTCCTAAAGAAATTCCACTTTTTGTAATATAATAAAATTCTAATTCAATCTATAAATAATATGGCTAATACAACGATGAACTAAAAAATTGGGCAGATAGAAAATGGGTTACTTTTACATTTTGTTTGGAGGTTTGAAAATATAAATCAAATTCAAACATATTTTACACGTATTTGTAATCTCGTTTTGTAATCCTGCCACAATATAAATAGGATTTTTCTTATTTTCTAATATAAAATTAAATTGTTTAAATGTTCATTTTGATACAATCCTCAAGATCAAGAAAATGTTGTCTTTCAAACTTTCATGCTATCTTCTTTCCATTTACAAAAGACTGCAGAGAGACAGATTCTAGAAGTCTGAGTAATAAATACAAACTAGACTTGAGTGTGTTATAGGGGTGCGGCAAAGAGGGCACTCTGGCTTCTCGTTGCACCATTCTGTGATACAGTTCCTACATGATCACATCAAACCGAATATGTGAGACAGAGAAACAAGGTGAAAAAGCAGTCCGAAACTAAGAATGCAAGAAAATACCAGCAAAATACATGGCCACATGAAGTGGCTGTGGGGTGTTGACGATTACTCAGGCAAAGTGTGCATTTGCTAACACCACTGGTTGCATGAGGCTGCAAACAGAAAATAGATTCGTCAAAACACGCATAGTGCAACTAAGAAAGGCTAAGAGGTGTTGGACTGTTATTAACAATTACTACGCAACTAAGAAAGGCTGTGAGGTGTTGGACGGTTATGAATTATTTTGGTGCTGGGTGAAATAAAAAACTGTTACACTAAAAGATGCTAAACTATTCTAAAACTATTCACCAATTACATATTTATAACATTGCATAAACCTATTACTCACTATTTAGATCATTCTAAAGAGTAGTGCATCATCATGTATCCTTACTCATGGGCTCATAGAACTTAGACTTATTAATTAGCATATTTAGATCATTACATGGATCCACCCAATTCTCTAAAGGCTTTTTATTTGATTCTGCCATGGTAAATAAACTATTTTTCAATAGAAATCAGCTTCCTGTGAAAGCTCTTTAAATCAGAGCAACAAAGAAAAGGATCTTAAGGACATATAATTAAGAAAACCCTATTTTATATCCAAAATGATCCACATTTTAAAATCATCCATGTTCCTAGGCCAAAACAAAGGGGCATTTCAAACCAGAACAGATCAACAAAACTGTACAAGCCAACAGTAATATATTTATACCAATGCATTTCTTTTATTTTTTTGGTTTTATGACACTTTGATTTCAAACTTCTGTCAAATCAAAGCAACAAGCATGCACAAACTAGCATTAAAAGAAAAGGATAATTTGATGAGATAATTGAACCTCAGAAGATGAAGATCCAGAGACCCAACTTCCTTCATCAGCTTCTGGAGATGCCAAATTACCTTCTTCGTTTAGAACAGGCAAACCGTGTCCTGTAATACATAGCAACAGAGCCAGGTTATGACAAAAAATAGAACCAACCCACAACTCAGACATCCAAAGTAGAGTGCGGCCACATTAGTCGGCCAAAAACTCTTTTGTACAAACTTAGTTCCTCAAAGCTTGAAGTACCACCATATTTGACCATACAGATTACAGAGTTTTTTTATGATTAATCCCTCAGAGATACACCATAACCAAATTCTTCTCGGGAAAGCTTTAAAGTGGTGACACTAAATGATGGATTTGGTGACAATCTATTATTTGAGGGGTTAATATGATGACAGTTAAACCAGAGACACGGACTGGATGATAAATTATTGGAAGACTAATGTGATAACACCCTAATATTTGGAGGAGTGGATTGAGGGTTTATTCGAAAACCTAACTGACAAAACAAGAAAACATCCAGAGCACATTATTAGACACATAAACTAAGAAAAGGGGAAATGAGAAACATATCTAAATAAATAATTAGTTAAAAGTAATTAGCTGAGAAAAAGTTATAACCTGCTGATGTATGGTGGGTTGCAAAGGATGCCTGATGAACTGAACCAGCAATTGATGTAAAATTTCTTCGACGAAGCGCTTCAGCAGCTATTACACAAAGTTGAATCAGCAAAAATACTCCCAATATTTGATATCTGCACAGAAGCCAAATTATAGAGAACAGATGCTCTAAATTTAAAACTGAGAGAAGCTCACAGATTAATATGCAACAATAGGGACACTTGCAACGTGGATTAAAGAAAAGGCAATCTTTGACCATGAAAGGCTTGTTTATCATTTATGATTCTTAAGAAAAGAAATCAGAGTGATTGAACAACAACACAAACTGTCAATTTGCAATAAGAACTTTTATAGAGCTATTTAATAGGGTCACCTAACCCAAGATTTAGTACATGAAAGCTAGAGCTTATTACAAATTGAAATTAAATGAAAAGAAAACAGCATTACGAATAAATAACACAGTGATTGTAATATGGAGTAGAACACAAACTGCTATTGGGTTTTCCTACTAAGTGAGATTGACTACACGAATCAAATGACGCCATTATATTCTATCATGAATAATTTTTAAAGACACCATGTAATCCAAATCCTTCTTATGTAACCTATAGTTTTCTTTGGTCTCTCTCAACCCGTAACAGTTGGACTATCCTTTATCTAATATATCCTCCTTCCTAGTGGGTACATAAGTATTCATACGCTCCCAAACCACCTGACACGAGATTATACCATCTACTCACAATAGGTGCTAACTCAACTTTCTCTCCAATGCTTTCATTCCCAATCTAATCTTGTCCAGCATTACCACTTGATAAATCTACATTACATGAATGTAGATTTATTTATATGCTTGATTTTGCTGTGACTATATGTGTAGGGATTTAATTAGGACTTAGATAAATTTGATTTTGAATAGTTGAATTTATTCTCCTTACAGACTGTAAAAGATTTTAGGAGCTTCCTTACATGTCATCATCTTAGCTACTCAGTTTTTGTAGGACAACTGAACAAGGCAAAATAGCAAGTTACTCAAACAGCACCCAGTATGATAGATTTGGAGATCGGCATCGATATCCCTGGATATTAATTTTTGCTTTGGGAGTATTAGTCACCAACACCTAAAGCTTACACATGGCATTTACATGGGATTTTGCCATTAGATGTGAAAAGCCGTGTTGAGTGGCAAAAACTGCATTTGATATGGGAAGAGTTGTGCCTAGTTTACTATGTTGTGCCCAGTGCTCAACAGAGTAATACAACACTGCTTGTCGCACATTCAGCGCCAGGATTTAGAACTTAGCACTCAGCACTGATAGTTTCATGTTGCAACCGATATACTTGCCTAGTGATTTTATAAACTAACACTACTCATCCATGTAACGTTTTCATCTTTACTGTTCTTGCTAAAAAACACTAAAAGGTTGACTTCCCTGTTATCCGTTGGGAAGAGCCCTAAATGATTGGTTATAAGTGCCTGTTATGTATTTTCTCAGGATTCTTGCTCTCCTTTTTCATCTAGGGAATCTCCTATTTATATGGCTCGACTCATCCATCATCCCCTAATGCTTGCCTCCTCATATCCCTCATAAAGGTAGCCTTGGATAACGTCTGCCGCCCCTATAATTGCTACATAACGTCTTTTCCATCAATATTTGTAACTCATGTCATTATGGAACATTCTGTAACCGTCTCTTGTGACTCTTCACATGGTATTCTAGCATTGACATCGGTTCCGACTTGTATATATGAGTACGATCATCCGACCTACTTGCCTCTTCATACTCGGCCTTCTCACCAACTCGGTTTCTCGGGGAATTCCGGGATGTACTCGTCCCTTTCATTATTTGGCCGTTATGACCTTTCATCTTTCGAAACCGTTTCCAGAGGGTGGCCCTCCGATCATTATCCCGGCTTATCCGGATTCAATACCCCCTGGTGCGAAACTCAACACGTCGGCCCTTTAGGACCCTCAACCCGGTAAGCTGATGCTTTCTTAGACCGGGTTATATCTCGGATCCCCTAAGCAAATTTGTGTTCTAGCTAATACTCGGCTTCCATCCGAACCATTTCTACTTGATCACCGACTTCTTCCGATCTTACATATTGACCCGTCAACGTAAATTTCCGGGATGTACATTTACAACATTTACCTTAGTTTTTGTGACCTTTTTTTATAGCTAGCATTCAATCTCATATAACATTGAATGCCTTATATACATCCAAGAAAAGAAAATCATATCACAAAATACACAAACATTCCTCTATTTCATCAATATTGCTTGAATCATATGACTCACATTTCCCATCATTTTCAGATAGAATTGATGTGCCCCTTGCTTAACTTATCCTCCACGTGCTTTCTTTTACTTCTAACTAAACAAAAGCCGTGTAATTCTACTTAAATGGATAGGAAAATTCCCCATTTGATTGCCTATACATTTTTAAAAAAGTTTAAAGCTTAAAACACTATACCTGGGTCTTTGATTTGATGCTTTTCCAATGAACACATAACGAATGGCAGAAGTACGTTTGGATATATGATAATAAAGGCCTACAAAAAGAAATATTGTTGTGATTTAGAAAACTTGCTTTTCCATATCTAGAAACTACAATGAGACCGTCAAGCAAAGGATCACCTTCAAAGTAAAACAACATGAGGTTAGCACGAAGAACCAGCTGCAATAACTCACGAACAAAAGGGAGCATCTGGTGGGGAGCAGATAAACTAGATTCAGTACCCAAAAGAATACTTCCAACGAAAATGGTTACATGTACTCAGATTAAGTAATACAATACAGCTCTAAAGGGCATAAGACAAAAGTTGTTCCATAGAAAGAGAGGTTATTTATTATGTAACTTGTATTGTATCTTCCATGTAGTTTCTTAATTAAATAATAAATAAAAAATTACTGTGTATGATTAAAACATTTTTGTAAAAAAACCAACAAGTGATTACAAAGGAGAATGCCGTAACTTCTTTATCAGTGTATTTAATAAGAAACATCAGCAGGAGTAATGTACCGTGGGCCATTTCTGAACCATACGCAACCAAAATCCACAGAGCTTCTCCTTCAACCTCGTCATAGTTGAAGTAGACTGCCCTGAGGCAGACGAAGCAGCAAGTTCACTCCCCGAAGAAACCCGACTACTACTACTCCCGCGGGCACTTTCACCAAAAATCTCAGCATACTCGTAATCAGACAGGATAATGCCTTGGGAAGCAATTCTAGAACTGTGAAATTAACAATCAAGTCATCACAAAACTATATGCGTCACGCGTGTACACACACATACAAACCACACACAAAGCTCAATCACAACAATGATTAATTAAAAGAGACAAAAGAATAAACCTAATCCGTTCTGCGATGTATGGAATCGCCGTTTGGTATACAATAAACAAAGCGCGCCTGGCCGGTGTTGGAGGAAGTCCATAAGGTCCTGCAACCTAATCAACCAATTAACAACTATCAGATATTCAAAACCAATACAGAAATCAAATTCATCAAATCCCGCACACAAAAATCAACCAACAAAACAGTAAATTAAATCTTCAACATCATTACCAACCTACAACAACAGTGTAAAATATTTCACTTGCAAAATTCATACTCACAATGAAATGCATTAACAATCAATAATGAAAGATTAAATCACCTGAGTGATGTCACAGTATTCCTCTCCAAGTGTTTGTTGTCCTGAGCCTGTTGTGAGAACAAAGTAAAGCATTTGCCCTAAAAGCTTCGTCTGCAAAAGCAATTAACACCAAAGCACAATTACGCTTAATTAAAGACACATAATCAAGAAAATAAACAAAGGAAAAGCGATTAGTTAGTGATTAGTGATAACCTCATTTTGATAAGCCACCGCAACTCTAGTACCTACAATGAGAATTTAAGATAACATCATATTACTGTAATTTGAAACTTTCAATTGTAGTTTGAATGTTAGTTATAGAGAGACCGAAGAGGTGGCGGAAGGCGTCGCGACAGGCTTCGTAAACGAAAGAGGCGTACTGATCGTCTTTTTCAGCTGCTCTCATCATCTCTGGCTGCGCAGCTGAAGGAAAACGGCGTTGCTCCGCCGTGCTGGTGCTCGGACCTGCATCGGCGTCGTTGCCGGAATCTGAGCCACGTCTTCCAAGGTGACCCCACCCCATGGATTTTTCTGTTGACACAGTATTAACGAAGTTAGTGTTATCCCCAAACTCTTGCATATTAATCTTTTCTTTTTCTAAAAGAAATCCATTTGTTTTCATTTCTTAAACCAAAAAGTAAGAAAAATAGAAATAAAAATAAAATAATTAAAAATTGGTTTGCTTCGAAGACAAGGAGAAGATGTGTGAATATTGTGGTGAATAATGCTATTTTGATATTAAATTTTACATTTACATTGTATTTACGGTTCATAAATATTGTTAATAGTATTTTTTTTATGAAATAATATTAATATTTATTTATAAAAAAATATTTTTGTTGTTCAATTCTTTTAAACATTATTATTAATTAATTTTATTATTATATCAAGTATAAAATTATATATTAATCACAAAAATATATATTATTAATCATATATTTTATTTACAATCCATTAAACCAAATTTACTACTTCCATTACAAATAAAATATAAATTAACTAAAATTCTGACATTATAATATGAAATTATAATATGAAATGTAATCATTCCTTTTTACATTCTATTAATTACTTTTATTTATTACATTTCATATAATTCATTATTTAATATCAGAATTTGATTAATGGAGTGTAAAGACGGTTATTATATTTTATAATTTAAGATTAAAATTTGATTAAAAATATGTATTTTATTAGTTAATGAATTAGTAAACTTAGTTAATAAATTATAAGTAAAATATATAATTAATAATATTTTTTTTATTAATGCTATAATAAAATTGATTAATGATCAAATTTATATTTCTGTTACCAAAATAATTTTAAAACAAAAATATTTTTTTATAAATATTATTTTCTTATTTAAAAAATATTGTTCATCATATTTATGAACAGTAAATACAGTGTAAGTGTAAAATTTAGTGACAAAATAACATTACTCAATTGTGATACAAAACAAAACTAGTAGCATACTTGTGCCTCTAATATGTAAGGGTTTGCAGATTGTCATTTGATATTAGTTGTTACATTGTTGAATAATATAGAATAATATTTGTTTACCATAGTTATGACAAAAAAAATGAATTAAGGAATATTGTTCTAGGTCGACTAGATTGACCAATAGTTAACCATCTAAGAGGAGTTATTGTTCGTTTAGATTGCTCGAAGTGCAAGAGAGACACCCTAAGGACGTCTATAGGCAATACATATCTAAGATTTATCCAACGACTCCTCGTATCACACGCTTAGTAAATAACGAGTAGTTATAACCGATCCACTATATAAAGGATGCGCCCAAAGAATTCAGGTACCCAATTTCAATTTCAAATTTCATTCACTTTTCTCATACACATACTGACTTTAGCATTATAGTATTAACATTATAGGTCAGTTTCTCCCCCTTTGTAGCTAAAGATCAGATTTATCGTGTTCGCCACAATCATCCTTGGTTTTCTAGTCCTTCTGATTCCTAATCTCCAAACATTTCCAAAATGGAAAGATCTAAAGCTATGTGTTCCTCCGCCTTACGTGAAGCAGTTGTTGCCGCTCAAGTTGCGATAACTCAACTTCCTCATCCTCTTACGCAAGGTATTGTAGATCAAGCAGCGGTAGACACTTTATTGCATCCATATCTACTCCAACCTCATCAGATCGCAAGATCTACTCTAGTACCTCAATTCAAACCTCTGGTACCGCCCCATCCTCACAACTTAAAGTGTTTCTTAGTTTTCAACCGGTGCAAACTAATCTCAAAACAAAATACGCTAATGAATTGTCGAACAACATGTGCAATGTCGTTCGGAAACAGAATTTACAAGCGATAAATAAACTGTTACTTCTCTTGGAAGAAAGTCTACACAATGCTCCACCGAGGGGAAACACAACGCAAGATGCCCTGTCCAAAAGAAGTCAGGTCGTCACCCTCGACCCAACCGCCTTATAGAAAGGCGAAGCCCCAAAATCTCAGAATTATCAGAAGAGCAAGAAGCGTCGGGCTCCTCTTCAGATTCCCGAGGGAGACCGAGATAGCCATGTTCCTCCGCAAGACCATGAAAAGTGGTTGCCGACCAGAAATCCACAAAAACATCCTATATGCGCCTACATTTTGGATAGTTGGATACATAAGTCGTTGGAGAAGCCTCATAAATTAAACGATTACAACGTAAAAGGAGATCCAGCAGAACATATGCAACTCGTTAATGAGCGATTAAACTACTTACATGTTGACGAAGCCTCATGTGCAAATTACTTGCATTAACTTTGACTGGATATGCCCGACTATAGTTCAACATTTTGTCAGAAAGGAGTATCGAGTCATGGACCAACCTATGCAAGAGCTTCACATCTCATTTCATTTCCCATAAAAGGTAGTCGGTGACTATAGCTGCCCTAAGCGAGATAACACGGTGAAGAAAAAAGGTATTACGAGCATACATCACCCATTTCATGCAAGTGGTTGTGGAAGTGGAAGGAGCCAAGGAAGGTCTTAAATGTTAGATATTCAAGAATGGCCTGCTACGAGATAGCCCCTTCTGACAAAATATGGAAAAAAGAGAAACTCATATTGTGTAGAAACTACAAGGCTCGATATTTCATCAACTTGGAAGACAATCTTAACACTTAATTTGATAACCTGGTCGCTACTAACTCCAGCTATAGACACTCAACGGGGAAAGACTCCCATAGGCGGAAAGATGAATTTGATCGTGGAATGCATGGTTAATACGATAAGTACACTATGTTGAATGAATCGCACAAAAAAGATTTATCAAAAGTGTGCCAACACGAAGTTTTGAAAGGGAGGAGTGAGAATCCTTTTTCCCATCAGAGAGTCATCTCGAACGGAAAATACAAATATAGTCGCTTGCACAAGGGCCGCAACCATAATACTTATGACTATGTCCAATTGAAGATGTTATTAAGATATTTATTAAAAGATGTCGCTTGGCCGAGTATGTAAAGGATGGAAAAAAAGGTAGGGAAGAGTCTCCCAAGAGCAGGTCCCCCTCGAAGGTTGTAGAGGTCGGGACTAGTGGAAGAGGGGCCAATAGTGAGGACAAGAGAGCTAGCAAAGGAAAGTGTCCATACATAGTTGTTATCGCCGGATGAGCACCCCAAGTGAATATCATGTCCAAAGGGATTATGAAAAGGAAAGTTGTTGAAACTCCCGTCAATAAAAAGAATGAAGGCTCGTCAACCAAATTCTCTAATCGGCCAATGCTCGGGTTTTAAGATTGCGAGAAAATCAGAGGGACCCCAAATTAAATCTTGCCTTTAGTAATAACAATCATGATTGACCATTTTGATGATTCCCAAATTCTGATTGACAACGGTAGTTTATATGACATAATATACTCTAAACTATTTGAGAAGATAGGCCTCGAGAAGGGAAGTTTATGGCTTGTATGAGGGGTCATATTTACAGGAATTTAGTGGTGGAACGACCCACTCGTGGGGGTATGTTGAGTTGGTGGTATCTGTAGGAGAGAGGATGGACATCCAAACCATAAGCTTACAATTCCTAGTGGTCCTTTGTAAAAGTGTTTACAACTGCTTTCTTGGTATACCCTTTGCAGCTGCTTTGGACGTCGTGGTCTCACCGGTTTACCTTAAGCTTGAGTTTCACAACCTTCATGGCGAGTCGCCCACAGTCAATACCAATCTTGAAGCCGCTAAAAGGATATATCAAGCATTCCATCAAGACCAAAGAGGGAGCAAGGCCATGGAAACCTATGTGTCATATCTAATCGGCCAACTCAGGAGCATGGACATCCAACCTCCAAGAAGTAATTGATCTGACGGGGTAGATGAATGCACGAATAAGCAACAACTAATTCCTCTAGTTATGTTTTCAAAATTCATAGTTTATGTTATTTGTCATAAAATATATGTAGTTATGCCTTTGAATGATCACTTGATGTTATCGTTGTGATAATTAATTCTATCATAATTGTACAATGAACTGCCAACTATTAATGAACAAATTGAAAATTCTGAACTATTTATTCTCTTTGTGGATATGTAAAGTAATGACGAGTCTGGGATGTGACCAAAATTATCGAATCCTAACACAAAGACTCGGGGAGTGTTGTCGTAAATGCTACGTGTGTACGACTATATCAATCAAAACCACGCAATGCAAACACGTATGCAAAAAGAGTGGAAAAATCACTAAAATGGAAATAATGGTCCACCCCTTGGAAGCTAGACACTATAGAAGCCGCGGTGGGTTGGCCACAGGTCGATCTTGGATCGAGTTTTCACCTAGGCGAGGGAAGGGGTACCGACCTTAGACCGGTAACGTCCTTAGAGATGTCCAATAAACTTCGAGAGAAGACCTCGTAAGTTCACATGGATCCTAGAGCAATGCACTCAAGATCAAGCTAGAATACCCTAAACAGGTAATAAAACACCATATCTATTTTATTTCAATCATATTTTACAACATACACTAGTACAAAAAAAAGGAACGCTAGTCCCAAAGGGAGACGACCTTCCATCTTTGAGCATGTGGTTCGACCGAATTTTCTCCTTCGAAATATGCAGAGGATAATGAAAAAGTTTAACTTGTACATGGGCACTCTCAAAGGACTCTGAAATATTCATGAGGCTAGCAATGGAATAGTCGCTTAAAATATGAACCATGAAGGTATTTTCAAGACACGAAGCTTTTAGATCTATTTGATCCACAGAAAGAGACACATGAGTGGATGATAGAATAGCCTGGTTAGAAGCCAAATATTTATCCTTCCTTGCAACACCCCTCCTCAGAAAAGTTACCTGGTCGATTAGAGGACCGGAAAGATTTAGAGGGCGCGAAACATCACCTACCCCAGTGAGAGTAGCCGAAGATTTTTGTATTTCTTGAAAATACATCTCTCGATTGAGCGTAAAGTGTGTACATTTTCCTCTAGTTGTTGCTACTCTTTGCACTACTGGTCAGACAGGAAAGCATCCCATCGACTGGCCCCTCTGATGGCCAGAAAAGTAGACACACGCCAAGCATAACACGCCAAAGTAGACACTTCTTCCTCAAGATCACGCTCAATCAAATTTGTGAGATAAGAGCACTCTTACTCTGAGCGAGACAACTAGTATTCTCTCGGAAGTCGAAGACTAGACCTTGTCGGTTGAGTAGGAACTAGAGGGTACGATGTAATGCAATAGTCGTGAGGGTCATTCCCAATACACATAACCCTAGAGGACTTTTAAGGCGAGGAAGCACCGACTAACCGTAAAGCAATTGAAGGACCCACCATAATCTGAGTTGGTTGGATTCCATGCCTCAAAAGGCGAATCACATCTTCATCCTTCATTGGATATGCAAATAATTGTTAAGGAATTAAGCACATCATAAATAATCAAGAGGACAATAAAAAAGGTTAAACGCATCGGAGACGTACCAAAGATAACCTTCATATCCTGCTTGGTACTGGCATCCATCAGCAGACGGGTGTCGATAAGTCGTTACAAACGCTTCCGTGAAGCTTCATCTTGAGAGGTAGATTCCCTGGGTAATCCAACTCTTTGATAAAGCTTACCAACTGTTTCTTCAGATGCGTATCCTTCTAAGACATGTCATCTCCTATAAAGAAATACAGTGTGTTCCCCCTATCCGATATTGACTCTTGCTCCAATACTTGGAAAAAGTTGGTACCCCTGCCTCTACTGCATTCCCTATGGTACATACTGTCCCAGGAGCCTTCGAGCAGATAGTGGTAACCAAGAAGAATCGATCTACATAATTCTTTAAGCCCTCCGAAAAGCTCTAGAGCTACGAACAACTTGCATTAGATGAACTAAACCATGGATCCGCGCCTGAGTCGCATAACCACATTAAACATTCAAAAGATGAAAGAAAAGTGATAGAGAAGATTTTATTTTTAAATATCTACACCAATATTGGAATACCTTCACATACAATCAACTCATGGGGTGCAGCCACAACAAGGCAACCATCAAATGATCCAAAACTTCCGTGTCAAAGCGGTTAAAAGGTGGTTGAAGCCTAAAGATCGAGAAAACATACTTGTAAAAGGGGATGGCACATTCTCCGCACTCGCTACATATTCTCTCGCTTTTCCCAGGGATCAAAATGCACCAATACGAAGAAGGAACAACATCAAAGAAGGCTTGGTCAAGACCATTCTCTCAAGCGAAAATAGTAACACTTGAAGAATATACAAGGTCAACCCAGGAAACGTGTAACAACCTAAACCCCAACTCAATTATTATAGAATAATATGGGATAATTTTTCTAAAAAATGGTGTTACATTTTCTCAACACAAAACATCTTACTCCGAAATTATAACATAGTAATTCAAAAATATTAACTAACTTCAACTTTAATTGTCTCGAAATTAAAATCAACTTCATTTTAAATCATGAAATAAATGGCTCAATTAAACAACTTGCAAAACACAAAACACAAAACGGTATTCCCATCACAGTGCTAGACTATCAGAGTGACACGGGGAAACTAAACAACTCAAAAATGATAAATAAAAAATAAGGCCATTACATCATCCTTCCACACAAGAAACAATTAAAGCTCCTCTACCTGAGTATCTCATTCTTGTAGCAAGGGTTGAAACTTTTGACAATGAAAGCTCTCTTCTCTCCTACCTTTTGCTCTATTAGGGCTTTCTCTCTGACCATGCTGATAATTATTTCTCCCAAAAACAACCTTAACTTTAATTCTTCCCTCTATTTAAATAAAACCCTACCAATTTCAATAATTCTCTAACTCCCCTCAATTCTCACCAATTCCACCATATTCCTTAATCTTAATTTAAATTCTAATTTTCTCCCAAAAACTCAATTTCACATATTTTCTCTATTAATTAAATAATTAAAAATATAATTAAATACAACTTATCACTAAACCATAATTGATCACCTCTACACTAATTTTATGACCATAAAACTCTACCAAAAAATCACCAACTTAAATAATTAAACTAAAACCACTCTAAAATTCGATTAAAAATATATCAAAAATCAAGGTGTTACAAAACGTAAGTATCTTCTTTTGATTTTTCATTCATAATGAACATTACGTTCTTTATGTATAAGAAGAGAACATATATAGAAAGTGTCAATGTCAATGAAGCAGAAAGAATGTCTCAAAGAAATCTGAAAGTGACTCCTCCGGAATCATATCATGACTTACTAAAGGAAGTAACCCTATTAACCCTTCATGTCCCCTATTTGAAACACTTAAGTGTTTCGTTCCTAAAGAACATCATGAGGTTACCGTTGAAAATACATTTGAAGCAAGGGTGCATTAAAAGCGCGAATTTCCAATGAAAAATAACGTTTTATCTCGGTTTTCCAAGCAAGCAAAAACGGTGATCGGTAGACGTGACATATATGACAAACCATTGCATTGTTATACATAGAGAAAAGCTTGAGGAATTTTTTTGGGCCGACCGGATTAGCCATTAGTTGACCACCCAAGAGGAGTTATCGTTTATATGGATTGCTCGTAGTGCATGGGAACTACCCTGAGGACGAGTGCAACTGATAAGGGTCCAAGGTTCATCCAACGGCTCCCCATATCACATGCCAAGTAAATAACGAGTAGTTATAACCACTCAATTATATAAAGGATATATGCGAGTACATCACGTACACAATTTAAATTCCAAATTCATTCACTATTATCATACATATACTGGCTTGAGCATTAGAGTTCTAACCTTGGAGATCAAATCCTCCTCCGCATCTGAAGCTCAAATCCACCTTTTCTAATGCAGTAGAGAGGGGGAACTTACAAGGTTAGTATTTAAATATAAAGTAGGCTTTGATGTCACTTGTTGGACATATGACTCCATACACAAGAGGGGGTGGGTTGTGGAGGTTTGAAAAACTTTGGATAAAAATAAAATTGTTTAAAAATCATAGTTTGATAACATTTTAAAACAAAACGAGTAAATAAGCAGCGGAATGTTAGCTCATATTTTCGACGCCCATTAAGAATTACCAAAATTGGAAATCATATGTACAACTGCTTTTCGACCAGGAAGTGGTATTCGACCAACTGGAGGTGATTCGATCGGGCAAGGTTAATAAGGATCGGAATGCAGTTGAGATTCCAGAAAAGGCCTCTTAAAAGACGGTTGAAAACGGTTTTTGATCAAAGATTCAAAATTCAAATAAGGGAGGGAACTTTGCCCTCATCAGAAACTGTTGAGAGCACACGTGGATCATAATGGATAAATGCGCACATGAAAGGCGTCATGTGTCTCGACATGATTGAAGAACCATCAGAAACGGTTATCTCAATCCAGTATAAATATAGGGTCTTAGTGTTAGAAAAGTGTGTGTCAAAGTGTGTACAATTTTTTTGTAAATTTACCAAGTACTCGTGTGAAGAAGAATCGTAAATCACATAATGTACGTTTGTTTACACCATTGTTAGTTACTTCAAAGCAATATAAAGTTATCTTTACTTTTTTCCAGAAATATACTTTTTTTACTTCTTCATTCCAAATACCCTCTTTTTATTTGTCATTTATAATTTCAAGATTTCCTTGCTTTTTCCTTGCTTTCAACATTTACTTTACAGTCTTAAGATTTTCTTACTTTCAACATTTACTTTACTGTCTTAAGATTTCCTTACTTTCAACATTTACTTCGTCATTTACAAGTCCTTTACAATTTCTCTCGTTCATATCACCCTTTTTATTAGTTTTCAAACTCTAATTTTGCGCTTATTATTGGAGCATTCGTTACTACCAAAATTCATTTTCAAAACAGTTAGCACATGTCCTAGGATCAATCTGATTGATCCTGTAAGTAACCAAATTTAGAAATTTGAAAGATCAGAGAGAGAGAGAGAGAGAGAGAGAGAGAGAGAGAGAGAGTAAATTTATACAAGTTCAACCTAAGTTGACCTACTATTGTCCCTAAAATTATTCTTGAGAGTATTCAACATACTTGAGAGATTTTAGAAGGATATGCCGGTGAAACTCCTTATACAAGGAAATTAAGTTTTAAGACTAACTTCCAACTAAACAATGAACAAGGCTTTGAGTGGTTAACCTAAAAACCAAACTGAAAATTTCCATAGGATGATCTCAAACCGAGGTGGAGTTTTGAGTTGGCTATCCTCCGAATCAAATTGGGGTCTTCACAGGCTTACCATAAACCGAGTTGAGATTTTATACTGGCTAATCTCAAATCAACAAAGCTTTTATCAGGTTGAACTCAATAACCAAGTTGAGATTTTATCCATGCTAATATTAAACCAATAGATATTTTAACCATACTAGGACCAGGAACCATTGTGGATATTTTAATGTATGAAATTTACGAACCAAAATAGAGATTTTCTTGTTGGTGAAACTCACAAACCAAACAAATACCTCCTAAGAACATCCTAAAACAAAACAAAAAAGTGTTTTTAACTGGTTTATCTTGCAACCAACATAACTTATTGCAAAAGAAATATTTACTCAAGAGATAATATATCTTTGATAAATTATAAGTAACCTCTCATACAAAACAAGGCCATGACTTAAACTCAAGAATACTCTTGAATCCCTATGGCTAAATATATGTGAGAAAAACAAGAGATTTAGTAAAAATAATGAAGAGAAACGAAAGTCAGATCAAAGCTAGTTTTTTGGATGTGAAAAGTGATAGAGAGACTCTCTATTTATATGCCAAATTATGGTTTAAATTTGGAAACAATAGATGTGCAAAATCAATGTCATAGTCGATTAGGCCAATTGATTATTGACCTCTAATAATCGATTGTTCAAACCACAAATGGAAGGTTTTGATGTTTAGTCGCTATCAATCATTAAGAGAATGTATCAATGATTTTAGACTCAACTTAGTGAAAATGAATTAATATATCATTAGGTATAATCGATTACTCAGTTAGAAAAAATCTTCCAATCGATCAGACAGTCCCCTAATTAGTTGGTTAGACCTTAAAAACATTTCATGGTGGTTTACATAAAATATGAGAGGATTTTAAAAGATTTTAAGTGTGTGTGTGTATGTGTGTGTATGGGTGTGTGTGTGTGTGTGTGTGTGTGTGTGTGTGTGTGTGTGTGTGTGTGTGTGTGTGTGTGTGTGTGTGTGTGTGTGTGTCTGTGTGTACGCGCGCGCGCGCGCGTGTGTGTGTGTGCGTGCGTGTGATTTTACATTTTATTTTAGAAATACTTTTGTGTCTTTATAAGACATCGGTCACTCACAGGGACATAACCAGGTGAGCTTTCACTCTTTCCCTTTTTCACAACTCTGAAGCTTCAAGTATTGACATCATTATCTTTGACTTTAGCATCATACAAGAGCCTTGAATATTCTTAATGAGACTTGAGATATATTCATGTTTATTACCATCGTAGTGTTGACTTCAAAGAGATAAATTGATTTTTAAGAACATCCTTGTGAGGATAGCTTGATTCAGGAGAATATCTTAATCAAGCATCTTGAGTATCCTCGATCGCTTGATGTATCTTCAAAAGATAAGAAATTCACTTGATATCATTTGATATCAGGTGTTGTCATCATCAAAACTAAACATCTACTCAATTGACTTGCAACTTTGATATCCATAAACCTCACCTTCTTGGATCACCTTGACAATACTTGCAAGTACATAAATCCATATTTGCAACAACATATATTAATATATATTGGAAGCTAGGTGTTATTATGTATGTGTCAATTCACATAGTGCATCATGGGGTTGTTGTTAAATTATTGTAAAAACGTCAATCACAATGATATGCCGCAAAAAGATACCTGACTATTTGTTCCAAGAAATCCAGGCATTAAAAGAAACCAAAACTTCATTATATTATCCTGTAGGAGGAAGATAACACGCTAATTAAATAAGGGTGATAATATTTTCTTTTGATGAGAATATATACTCATCAGTAATCCCCCACCTCTGTTGGTGTCATAATCAATATTAAATGGTCTTGGCTTTAGAGTAAGAGTAAATTTAGACTTGGCATTATTATAAGACCTTCATCCAAAATATAGTAATTCCATAATCATTGTCCCAAATAATTGATATATTTCTAGACAACATCATATGGTGTCATAATAACATTATGCTTTAAAAAACCTTCTCGACATAATTTTTATAATACTATCTATTGAAATTATAATTATCAAAGTAACATTGATTAATTATTGTGTACGGTGAATGATGTTGTGCATAACAATGATAAACATATGATGATTATTTTGGTAAACCTTTTGGTGATAATGCATGTTGTTGAGAGTCATGCATCATGGTGTACGAGCTTCAGTCAAATTTTGGTATGTTATGGTCCTATGGTGGGGATTCAGGAGCAAGTAGGTGGTTCCAGATGGAAATCGGTGAAGCGTTACCAATGGTCATGGTAACGATTTGGTGTGTTCTGGTCCTATGGTGAGGATTAAGGAGTAATATAAACCTAGGTGTTTATAAATGGCACCACATCCATAATTAGTCAGTTATGGAGTACATTGCATACATGTTTACATATGTAGTTGATTGCTCATGATGTTGTTGATTGGTTGAGAATATGTACATGTTGTTATGAATGGGTGTGAGATTATCTTGTTGGTGATAGTGTAATGAATGTGTGCTTGTTGTATATACTTTACCTTAGCATTATTTACACTATTTATATTGAATGTTGTTTCTCACCCCTTTGTTGTATGTTGTCCACCATCTATATCTCTCAGATACCCAGGAGTGATACTTGTTGTTGTGTGTTGGAAGGTGGCTTATTGGAGCCACTATTCGCTTTTACTTATCTGTTTTTTAATACATTAGTGGTTTTGTGCTCTAATCGTGTATCATAGGTGACGAGAGTTATTATGTTTTCGAAGTTGACGTTATTTTGTTGTTTTGAAGTTTATAACTTATTTATGAAGTTTTGTTGAAAATGTTTTTCCATTGCGTAGTTTCAAATGATTTGATATGTTTTCGAAGGATTGACTTTGGTGACACCTTAGATTATCATGTAATGTTTTATTTATAAGTTTTAGGATTTAAGATGTTATGGTAGTAACGATGTTATGAAGGGCGGTCACCGAGTTGCTTCGAAAGCTACCATTACTGATAATTATTAAAAATACATTGTGATCAAATAGGATAATATAAACGATTACAACGACGTAACAAAGGAATTCAGGGGGATCCGACATGGGATTTTCTGAGAATCAAAACATTATTCTCATAGGCAAGACCATTATTCCAATATGGAATAAGAAATTTATGACGTGTTGACGATTTTGATGTGGAATGTCTCAAGTACCACATTGAGAATCTTTGATAGATGGAAATAATTCATTGATTTGTTACTCTAGGCGTTATTACGAATACAAATTATTCATTGGGGGATACCATCCACCTTTTTGCTATCTTTGAGCCCTCATTATAGGTATCTCGTTCTTCAACTTTTCTTCACCCATTTTGTTTATGATCCTGCGACCAGACTCTTTGTGGCTTTCTTGAATGGTTATTTTAGGTGGAATACCCCCCCCCCCCCCCCCCGTGCGCGCGCGCGGATATTTGAGGGGATGCATGGAGATGGCATGATTCTCATTGTTGATGGAGAGATAGAGAAGGCATCGTAAGATATGGTAACAATCATTTTGATATTTGGCCTTGGTATTGTTGTTGAAAAATGATAGGAGAACTCAGAAAGTTTCTTGATTGACCATCGGAGATAACTTAATAAGGTGAGAGACAAATAAGAAGTCATTAGAATCGGACCACATGTTCCATAGGGAGAATGAGGATTTTCAGGAGTGGGGACAAGAATCGAGGTGATGACAACAATTGCAGTAAAGGTGTTACGATGAGCGACTCATCGAGTTGGTTCATAAGCTACCATTGTTAATAGTTATAAAAACATGTAATGGTCAAATAGGCTAACATAAACGATTACAACGACGTAACAAAGGAATTCAGGGGGATCCGGCATTGGATTTTGTGAGAATTAAGAAATGATTCCCACGCACAACGCACTATTCTGATGTAGAATTGGAAATTAATGACGTTTTGATGAAGTTTGACGTGGAATCTCTTAGGTCCCACATTGAGAATCTACGATATATGGATATGAGATATCTGCAAGGTTAACACTCTAACGCCAAAGTCAGTGGGTCAGAGTGATGTAACTTGTATGAATAAAGTGAAATATACGTTATAATGGCGTATAATCACACTTATATACGGGGGATGATTAGAACCATCCCTGATGAGTGTGACGTGGAGATCAGTTCCAAAAACTGAAATCAGTATGGTGTCTGGCTCTAGTGTGCGGTCCTTTAATGAGGGTCTACATGTCTGTCATTCTTGAGCAAATAAAACTTTAGACTGGGACGATTTTTATTGGACTATCTGGCTAGTTTGAAACAGAAAAAGATCCTTTAATTCGTTCGTTTCGCATGTTCTAAAATTTTTAGAAGGACCCTTTCAAAAAAAAAATTTAACATTAAAAATAAACTACCAAAAAAATAATTTCAAAATAAATTTAAAAGAGGTTTAAGGAAAAATCTCCTTTATTTTCAAAATGTTCCTTTCAGAAGAGATCGAGGAGGTTTTAAAAAATCTCACTAATAACATCCACTATTTAATATATTTGTAGTTTATGACATGAAAATGAATTATTGGAAGTATCTTTCTAGAAGAGTTTTTTGAGAGAATCTTTATAAAGAAGATCAAAATTGAAAATTTGGAGGTAGGTAAAATTATTGAGAGGTATAATGAATATTTTTCAATAACATTTTACCATGTGATACCATCTAACTTAAATGGGAAGATAACATGGTCAACTAAAACAATAAAAATCTTAAAGTATAAGAATAAAATCTATAAAATAAACTTTCAAATGATTAATATTTGAATTGAAAGAGATCATATTACAATTGATAACACAACATATTCTCATTCTCTGAATTTTCACAAAAAAAATATATTCCCATCTTTAAATCATTTGACAAAGAACCATAACATAAAGCTATATGCCATTTTGACAAAAGACAAAAATATCTTTTATATCTCATTGCCACGCAAGGCAAACTCAATATGTGACCAATATCGATTGGTGATTCAAGAAATCAACCACTAACCTACCTACAACATATGACATTGTACATGAAAAAAAAGAAGTAAAATGTCGACACTAGAAAAAAAACAAATGTGTACTATAGTTACTGTCTCATTGCTGACAAAAGTGACCGTCACTCAAACTCCTATTAATTATTCAACTAGGAGAAACAACGTAGTAGTGTGTAACATTGACATGAATTCTACCGCAACTAAATTCATAACTAATGACTATGACAAACGGACATATAAAATCTGATTAAGGTTATTAAAAGTTTGAAAAAAATGAGCAGGACATATATGATTGAGAGGGAGATCTAGAAACTTGAGCCGCTTTCTAAAAAAATATACATAAAACGGATATGTTGGATACATCAAGTCTATTTTACCATCTTTATTATATAGAGCCTCTAGATTACGAGGGTATACGCATTGAGTCAACCCTAAAAGTCTGGTCAAATTTATTTGAAAAAAATTAAAAAAAAATGGGTTGGATCGGATAATTGGATAAATATGAATTTAAAAACTAAAAAATCTATTAAAAAATAGGATTTTGGATAAAATCTGATTCAAACCAAAAAAGCTCATTGACCACTAATCAAATATTTATTATTAAAATATTAATAATTTTGATAAATATTATCTTAGTTGTTGCAATTTTAGTCTCTTAAGATTTATTTTAGAGAATCATGCCTTTAATTAATTTTGAATGTTCCACTCTTTAATTATTTTGAAGCTAATACAATTTTATGTCATATTACTTTAATTTGTTACCAGTATTTTATGATAATTTTATTAGATGATGATATCATTTATCATTTTAAAATTTTAAAAGATAGTAAAAATAGGTTATCTTATTTTTCTTAAGAAAGTCGAATAATTTTTATGAAAATAATATGATGATTCATCATTTTATTATTTAATATTAATAAAAAATATTATTTAGACTACCCTATGTCCATCTCAACAATTCTAAAAATGATTGAATTTGCTCGAATCGATTCATTGGAGTCGCAAGTGATTATTTTACATAATCCAAATCAAAATGTCCTATACTACCTAAAACAATAACAAATTCAATACTCTAGAATTTTTATTAAAAAAATTCGGAGATAGTCTCATGTCAATTTAAAAATTTACGACATGTTATAAGGAATCTAATATTATTGTTGGAAAAAATAAATTTGATAACAATAACAAACTAATACTTTAATATTTAAGAATCTACGTAGCATCGACACCTCTTAAAAAATACTTGTATGTATTTATGTGAGACATATATACCAATACTTATAATTATATTATTTTATTTTTTTTAATTATTAATATTATCAACGTGACAATATCAAAATTGTGTTTGGGATCTCCATGCTACATTAAAAATTCTTTTTTTAAAACTCATTAAAAACTCATAGTTAAACCTAACAATAGTTATAGAGTGACTATAATTGTACAAAATCATCAAAAGATAACCACGTGTAGATCACCCCCAATTGAAAACGATGAGTGCAATGAAAATTCAACCACTTTACAATTTGACACCAGTTATAGATTGAAACATGAATGGAAAAGAAAATGAAGGGTCTTGGTTAAGATTGATTTTACTTTTAATACCTCAAATTTGATTCCTCCATTGGCCACTGCGATGATGGGAGTTATGAGTGGATAAGAATATAAGGAAAATGTCATACTAGCAATTATGACTTCTTGTCTTTTGGATTTGAACCGTCAAATATAAAAAAACTATTGGTTCTTAAATTCAGAAGTTTTATTTGACTAAGAAAAATACTATAAATGATACTTTGACACATAATTTACTTTTGTTCTACCTTTTTAAGGGTCGGTTTTTTATTTTTAAAACGTATTAAGACAACTAATATTTCTTTTAGTAATATTTATAAGAAAAAATTAATTAATTTTAAATTAATTGAATAATTTAATAAATTAATTGAATAATCAATATATCTGATATCCTATACAATTTAGATATATTGATTATTTAATAAATATAAAAAGTATTTTTTTTTATAAATATGATCGAAGATAGTAAATGTTGTTGTACTTTTTAAACAATGATTTTTTTTGTCTATCATACCCTTAATTTTTAGTTATTTATTTAATTTTTTTCTCTGTAATAAATGATTAGGGATAATTTTAATAAAACTACAATCAATATTACTTTAAACTTTGAAATGACACTTAAATTCTTTTTCTTCTTAAAATTGACACTTAAAAAGAAACAGAGGGAGTAACATTTAAATTAAGGGTATTTTTAATATAAGGATTCAGGATGTTGATGTAAAATTTGATGTGATGACAAGACAAAAAACAACTTTTGATTGTTTGTAAGCATTTCATGCTCAATATTTTCTTCTTACTAATTTTATTGGTGGATTATGCCAACATATATTATCGATAAAGTATAATAATATCCTTAAATATCAATATATGATTATGTTTGCTCTGTTTGACGCAATACGTGCTTGAATACATTGGGAACACGTCGTTCATTTTAAGAGTTCTCATACTTCAAATACCAATATGACTTTGTTAGATGTCTTATTTAATATTGAAGGTGAGAAAAAACACAAGAAGTGAGGGTTGAATTGTGTTAGCTATTCCTTTTCTTTCTTGAGAAAACTCTCTTATCAGATTTTGAACACAAGGTTTAGAATCTGAATCAGAGTTAAGTAATTAACAACTGATATGAATAGTTCAGAGACTGAAAGTAAATAATGAGAGACACAACAGTTAGTCTGGTTCCTCTAACAAATTGAGAGTATTTCAGTCCCCTTGTACTTACAAGATATTTCCATTATAACCAAAATGATTACAATTTCTTAAGCAAGGAGCAAGAAACTTCCAATGCTCAAACACACAAGTAAGAGACTTGAATACTCAAGCACGCAAGCAAGAGACTTCCAATGCTCAAATACATAAGCAAGAGAATTATATGCTCAAGCACACAAGCAAGAGAATTCAAATGCTTAAACCCTTAACATAAGACTTCTTAAACTATAACTTATAGTTAAGAGATTGTAAAAAACTACACCTGATATACAATCATAGGTGTAGATAAAATACAATGCAGAAAGACTCTTTGAGACTTAAGAATTTTTAGAATATACAAGTGTTAAAAAATTCTAAGTTAAACTTGTGCTTCTTGTTTGACAGAGTAACAACTCTTTGAATGTCAATAGCTCATTGAGTTTCTTCAAGTCTTCAGCTTCTTATATAGAGATAAAGAAAAGAGTTGTTGAAGAGTTTGCACAAAAGAGTTGTTGAGAAGCTCGATTTAGAGACGTTGAGGTGTTTCTTGATATGATTAATATTGTAGAAATCTTATTTGAAATCCATTTCCTACAAAAGGAATTATATGTTGTATCTAAGTTGTCTTCAATAGATTTTATGCTTAAGTCTTCATGTGATTAAAATCTATGATCCTTGTGCTGACTAGATCTTCAGAGTCTGAATCTCCAAAGATTGACGCTTCAGAGTCTGGGTCTTCATATGCTAACGTCATTCAGAGGTCGGTGTTATTCAGAGTATGGATCACCAAATGTTGGATCTTCAGATGCTTACGTCATTCAGAATTTGGTCTTCATCTTATGATCTGAATCTTTAGCTTCTTTTTGAAGGTTCATTCTCAAAACCAGTACTAAGTTTCCTTCAAAAAATTTAGTCTATGATCCTACACACTTGAATATTTATTAGAATACCCTATTGTTCTTTAAATACTTTATTATCATCAAAACCTTAGAGATATGACACAAACCAATTTTGTTCCAACAATCTCCCTCTTTTTGATGATGATAAATAATAGTATTCTAAGAAAAATGGTTGTTGATTTAATTAAGTTGTTGACTTTTGAGTATGAGGTTTGTAAGCCCCCCCCCCCCCCCCCCCTCCCCGACTATAATAGTCTAAAAGGCGAGGTTTGTAAGCCCCCATAAGTTCTATCCAAGTTAATTAAAATTGATCTTTAAAAGCTCAATAAAGTAACCTTATGAAATTAAGTAGAAAATAGTTCTTAACTATCATATTCAGGCGCTTAAATACTTATATACCTACTCCCCCTTTTGTCATCAGCAAAAAGAACATAGAATAAGGAAGCATAAAAAGATACCGAAGAAAAATAGTTTTAAACCAAGCAAAGAGTTGTCATATTGCATAAAAAAAACTCAAGGAAGTTAGCAATAAAGGAAAAAGGATACTAAGCCTAAAATCTAGGGAATGTTTTTCAAAATCTTCATAATGACTTTGATGTCAGAACCCATAGCATCTTGCTTTGCAACCACAGTCTACAACTGAGAGTCCATCTTGTCTTGCTTATCAGCAATTCTAGCCAGTTTCTCCTCTAATTGCTCATGCCTCTGACTTGTAAAAGCAATAATATTAGAAGTGAAAGACTTCATATTTTGTAGAAGTGAATCCGTAGAGGTTATGAGAGAATCCCACTTACAAACATAAGCAACCAGGTCAGATGCAGTGAGTCTCTCAGCAACTAGTTCATGTATCCTATCATATAAAACAATTCTAAACTCTTCCATGTGGGTTTGGATATGTGGTGGAAAGTTTACGTTGAAGGTTTTTGGAAGGAGTGAGGAAATATGTGAGGTCATTTATTCTAAAAAAAGAAACATGTATTGTGCTAGTACTTGATACATTATTTGTATGAGATAGTTGAGGTTGAGGGTCATATTGAGTTTGTGGTATAGTTTGGTCTAGTGCGGCTTCTGTTTGAAGTTGGTTTTTTGGTTAAGGGGGTTATGGGTCATAAATTTCTTATTGAGGATGTGGTTTATATGTATGTTTTGAATGAGGTTCAGGGTCAGCAGTGTTGGTTTGGTCTAGAATACCTTGTTCAGATTCAGCTTCTGGTTGAAGTTGAGTTTGATCAAGTGTATTTAGGTCTTCAGGTTGTGCTTCAATTTCTAGTTGTTGTTGAGCAAGGTTTGATGGAGGTTCAAAAGATTTAGTTTCAAGGATTATAGTTTGAATTGGTGTAACATCTATAGGGTTTAAGTCTGATTCATCATAATCAGAACTTGAACTATATATGAATGATGGAAAGGTATGGTTTTTTTAGAATAGTTTAGAATGTCTATGGGTTGGTCAGGTTCAGTGATGGTGTTTAGGGGGGTAGGTTGTTCAGATTCAGAGATACACATTAGATGGTTATTTTAAGATGGATGTTTTGAAGAGATTTCACCATCTATGTCCCTTAATAGTACATCTAAAACATATTATGTATGGAAAATGCTTAGAATCTAAGCAATTCTGATTGAATCTGAATCATTAGACTGCTTGGGGGAATACATGAAAGGTCCTAAAGGTAGAACCAATATCATGTTCTGGTGATGAAGTGTGTTCAGAAGATTGAGTTAGAGAACTATCATGGATTGGTTTCAGGTTGAGGAATGGAAGAATTTAATACATTATTTCAGATAAGATTAGAAATTATACTTATGGTTGCAGTTTTTGCAACATCTGAAGCTTCTACACCAACTGTAGCTTCACCAGAGGTGTCTCACTTCAAGAGCCTCAGATCTTGAAACACCAACAGCTCCCTCTGCATCCTTCAAAATATCTTATGCACTAGTCTCTACTTGTAGAGTCTGCTCCATTAGAACATCAAACTCAGAAGGATTTTCCAAAGCTTTATCCTTCAGAGCAGATGTTATCAGCTTTGCTCCTTCTACAACTGATTCCTTCAACAAGTCTGAAGCCAAATTGTTTGTCTTTTTGATCAAATGAGAATTATATTTTTCTTCTTCTTCTTCTACTTCTGTAGGAATAATCATCTTCCCTACTCTCTTTGCAGGAGTTGATTTGGCAAAAGAAGATGTTGTCTTCTGAGAAGTCTAACCAGTGGCTCTACTTCTAGTATTAGTAGGTATTAATACATTAAAAGAGACCACTTCATTTATCTCCTTGTGTATAAACGCATAAGCCTTTTTTTGTATGGCTTATGAACCTCCTTTTGAGTATTTGAAGTAGCTTGCTTCCTCTTCCTTGAAGGCTTGTAAGCATCTTAAGGAGCATCTAGAATGTCATCAAGAGACAGAAGGACATCAATTTGCTCTTTTGTCAGCTTGATATACTTCAGGATCACCTCTGGATTATCCATTTTGGAAATATAAGGAAAATCTTCAAGGTAACCAGTCTTGCCACTTACATTGCGAAGACTTGCTTCAGGCTTTACCACATCATTCTTATTTATAATATTCATATTATCAAGAACAATAACAGAAACTATATTACCATATGTTTCTTCCAGATCCTGAGTGGCAAAAACTTTCTTCAGAGCATCAATTAGTCTGCTCTGATGAAATGGTTCAGATAGGAGTCTGACATAAGGAACACTCTTCTTATTATGAATTTGGATTTCCTTGACGGCATCACACATATGGTTGAAGATGCGGGAAGCTAAGTTCAACCTCTCACGCTTCACTAGAAACTAGATGAAGTGCTTGTGATCCCATGAGATTTGATCAGAACTTCCTTCTCTAGGGATCAGGTAGCCAATAAGGATTTTAAATAGAAGTTTGTAGGGAATCATCATGTTCTTCACTTTCCCAAAGTTATCAGATTTCTCAAATAAGTATGACTTTATTCGAGTGGAATATGGACTTCCATATTTAGAGTTCAGGACATATCTTCCTTCGTTAGAACCACATATAAGTTTAGTAATATCCCTTTGAGTGATGGTAGCATCAACACCCATTTAAGATGATTTGATTTCAACTTCTTTGAACTTTTTCAGACCCATTTTTGCTCTTGACTTGCCTTTATTTGCTTGATCTACAACAATCTTCCCTCTTTCTTCAGGAGATGCACAAACTTCATCATATAACTCATCCATAACCTATAAATATTTAACCAAATAGGGTTAGGTTGGACCATTAAATATATCAAATAAATGCGTCCAACCTTGAACTTAGAAGTGTTCTTTCATAGGATACCCATTTACCTCAAAAAATTTGAAATCAACAATCTGTTCCACAATCAACTTGAAATCGTTGTCCCTGATATTCATTGTTCTAGGCTTGAAATGGAATCCCAGTTTCGACAGTTAACGAAGCTTGTTGAGAATAAGATGTAGAAGCCATTGCAAATGGAGGTTTTAGGGTTCTTAAGGGGTTTTGTGAAAAATTGGTTGTTTTCAGATAAGGCTTTAGAACGGAAGTGCGAGTTGTGGAATGTGAGAATCGTGTGAAAGATGAAACATTTAAGTGATTTAAGTGAAAAGAGGTTTTTGTTTTGATTAAAACAAAAATTAATGACAAATGTGCGCGAGACACGATATTCAAAACAGTTTCAACATTATCCAAAAGTTATTGCCCATTAGCTAATATACATTATAGAAAACTTTTTAAATACATGCCATTTAAGTGGGGGGACTGGAGTACTCTTGGATTGTGAGGGAAACTAGTATACATCGTTGTGTTCTTTTACTTTTTGCATTTATTTTTCAGCATATTTACTTTCATATCAATTATGAAAAATAACAAAACTAGTGCTAACATTTATCGAGAAAAGTCCAATAAATCTAATTCACCCCTTCTCAGAGAGCGCGCACAAACTTACAAAATGTCACTAGCAAGATAATAAGATTTTCCACTTAAATGCTCTCAGAGTCATATAATAAAATTATGAGCATCAGAGGCTAAGATGCTTTAGAGGCTACTATTCATCAGAGGCTAAGTCAGACTCTAATCATAGTGACTTTTGATCATCATCAGACTCTGATCCTTCATTCAAAAGAAAATAGTGTTCTTTTACAAAATGCATGTTCAAATTCTCTTTAATAAAATCAAATCTTTCAATAGCTAGAGGTTTAGTAAATATATCAGCCTATTGATGATCAATATTAACGAATTGTATATCTATTATACCTCTATGAACATAATCTCTAATAAAATGATGTTTAATTTCAATGTGATTGGGTCTTGAATGTTGAATAGGATTTTTTATCAAACAAATGACAACAGTATTATCACAGAAACTAGGAATATTGCTTCCACTTATTTGATAATCTTCTAACTGATATTTCATCCAGAGCAATTGTGTGCAACACTTAGCAGCTGAGATGTGTTCTGCTTCTGCTGCAGACAAATCAAAAGTTGCTTGTCTTTTACTAGTCCATGATATTAGGTTTTCACCTATGAATTGATAGTTTCTAATAATGGATTTTCTCTCAACTTTATCCTCAGCATAGTCAGCGTCACAAAATCCAACTAACTTGTAATCTTGTTTTTTTAATAAAGTAGTCTTAGATTAGTAGTTCCCTTTAGATACCTAAAAATTCTCTTAACAATAGTTAAGTAAGTTTCTTTATGATCTTACTGGAATTTCACACATAAACATACACTGAATAAAATATATGGCCTTAAAGTTGTTAGGTAAAGTAAAGAACTAATCATACCTTTATACAACTTCTAACACGCTTTTGTGCTACTTTCCTCTTTGCTCAGATTGCAGGTTATATACATTTCAGTAGCCATGATCTTGCAGTCTTTTAGCTTGAATTTCTTCAGAAGCTCATTTGTATATTTTTACTGATGAACATATACTTCTTCCTTGCATTGGTTGATTTGAATTCTAAGGAAAAACTTCAGCTCTCCCTTCATACTCATTTCAAACTCAGTATGCATTGACTCAAATATGCTTTACAAAGAGTAACACTAGTATAGCCAAAAATAATATCATCAATATACACTTGGACAATTAAGATGTCATTTTTCAAAGTCTTTCTGAATAGTGCAATATCAATTTGCCCTTTTTGAAAACCATTCTCTAATAGAAAATTACTTAGTCTCTCATACCAAGCTTTGGGAGTATGTTTGAGACTGTAAAGTGATTTATTAAGTTTGAACACATGTTCTGGGTGGACTGAATCCTCAAACTCAGGAGGTTGTTTGACATACACTTCTTCATAAATGAGACCATTTAAAAATGTACTCTTAACATCCATTTGATATAAAATGATATTATGATTAATAGCATAAGAGATGAGTAACATGATTTCCTCTAACCTTTTAACATGTACAAAGGTTTCAGAAAAATCTATACCTTCTTGATAATGATAGCCTTAAGCTACAAGTCTAGCTTTATTTATTACCATTTCTCATTACTCATTAAGCTTGTTTATGATTTCCCATTTTTTCCAAAGATGTTCTTCTGATAAGGTTTGGGTACCAGATCCCAGACATCATTCCTTTGAAATTGGTTCAGCTCTTCTTGCATTGCTACAATCCATCCATCATTAGACAAGGCTTTATCAACAAAAGTAGGTCCAATCATCGAGATAAGACCTAGCACTTAGTGTTCTTATCTGAATGCAAGTCTAGTTCTTAGAGGACTATCTCTGTTTCCAATGATTTTCTCTTTTAGATGTGAAAATTTGTACTTGAAAGTGTTTCTAGATTGAGTAGCTTCTTGAGAACCATCATGAGCTTCTTCAAAACTTGCTTCTTTTGGATGAGCTTCAGAATTTGGATTAACTTCTGGACCACCAACTTCTGGACCATGAACTTCTGAACCATCAACTTCTGAACCACCCGCTTTTGAAGTTTCTTTAGATACATGAAAGTCTGAAAAACTTTCAACTAGCTCTGACATTTTATTGTCAGACTCTTTGTCATCAAATTTGATATGTATTGACTCTTCAACCATTTTGGTTTCAGAGTTATACACCATGTATGCCTTTGAGATTTCAGATTATCCTAAAAATATACCCTTATAAGCTTTGGCATCAAAATTCTTTAGATAGAATTTATTATTCAAGATGTAACAAGTACATCCAAAGTGGTGAAAATAAGAAATGCTTGGCTTTATTCCTTTAAAAAGATCATATGAAGTTTTGTTCAGAATGGGTCTAATATACATTTTACTATGAACATAATATGTTGTGTTTACAACTTCTGCCCACAAGTACTTAGATAAATTATTTTCATGGATCATGGTTTTAGCCATTTCTTGTAAAGATATGTTCTTTCTCTTTATAACTCCATTTCGCTATGGAGTTCTGAAGAAGAGAACTCATGGACAATTCCATGTTTTTTATAAAATATTTCAGATGGCTCATTTTTAAATTCTCCTCCATGATCACTTATGACTTTTAAAATTTTAGATTCTTTTTCAGTTTAGTTTTGAAGAATTTTACCCAAGTCCATCTAGCATAGTCATCAACTATGACTAATCCATATTTCTTCCCATTAATTGATGCAATACCAATTAGACCAAATAATTAATGTGAAATAGTTCTAAGGGTCTGGAAGTAGAGACAATGTTCTTTGATTTAAATAAGTTTTGTTAATTTTTCCTACTTGGCATGCTCCACAAAGGGCATCCGAGTGATAATTCAGTTATGAAAATCTTTTAACAAGTTTTAACTTGCTAAGTTTAGAAATTAATTTCTAGTTAACATGACTTAACCTTCTGTGCCACAACCATTTTTCATCACTCACTAATAGAAGGTAAATTACCTTCTGATGAGCCAATTCAGAGAAATTGATTTTATAAACATTACTTTTTCTCCTACCTTTGAATACTATAGATTTGTCATATTCATTAATGATTATACATTTGTTCTTATTAAACATAATTTCATCACAACTATCACACCATTTACCTATGCTAAGTAGGTTATGTTTTAATCCATCTACTAATCAAACATTATTAATAGAGATAGATGAGTTACCAATAGTAAGCGTACCAATGATCTTTTCTTTATGGTTTCCTCTAATTCCCAGAGTTCCTCTCTTTTTCAGAGTTAGGGTTTGGAACATACGATTTTCTCTTGTCATATGTCATGAGCAACCATTGTCCAGGTACCAAGACTACTGCTTTACTTCTCCCTTGAGACAAATCTGATGCAAAAATAATTTTAGATTTAGGTACCCATAGTATTATGGGTCCTTTGAGGTTATTTATGACAGACTTCTTCTTACTTTGTACCTTAGCTTTCAAATATTAAGATTTATGATCATTCAAGATTTTTGATTTAAAGTTTTATTGTCTTGATTAAATATTAGCTTTTGGTTCTAGACCTTTTAGAACCTTAGACTTTGATTTCTTAGGTTCTGATTTCTTCAGAACCTTTGACTTTGAAGTCTCATGTTATAATTTTTTTAGAACCTTTGACTTTATAGTTTTAGGTTCTAATTGGTTCAGAACCTTTGCTTTGTCAGCAATATGTACAAAATAGGAATCTAGATCTTTCTGAGCAAAGCTTAAAGAAGTAGGTTATGTTGGTTTAATCAAGGTTTTAGACCTTGGATTAAAATGTTTTTGAGAATAACCAAGACCTTCTCCTTTGCTCCTACTTACACCATAAATCATGAATGAAAATTTTGTTTTGTTAAATCCAGTTATGATAAACTTCTGAAGAGCCATTTCACGCTCATCAAGAGGTTCATTAGACATTTCTTTTACTAGAGCAATATGATCTCTTTCTAAAGCTTCATTTTTACTTTGAGAATATTTTAATTCATCTTTCAATAGATCGTATTGCTTTTTTAATATTTTTGTATGTCTGGATTTGTCTTGACAACGACCAACAAGAATCTTCTTCTCCAGACTTTGATCCAGAATCTTTAGACTTTGTATAAAAGTAATCAAATCAAAGCGGGATAATTTAGAAAATACATCATCTTCTTCTCCAGACTTTGATCCAGAATCTGAGTCAAATTGTGTTTTTGAATATGTAAGAGCCATCAGAGCTAGATTGGCTTGTTCTGCATATTTGTTAGAGTCTTATTCATTGTCAAGCTCATCCCATGTTTCCATGAGACTCTTCTTAAAATTGTTTTTGAAGTTGTACTTCTGATAAATTCCTTTCTTTGACTCGTCCTTTTGCACTTCTGGACATTCAACAATGAAGTGATCAGGCTTCTTGTAGTTGAAACATCCTTTCCGATATTCTTTCTTTTCTCTGAAGCTTGATCCTCTAAAGCCACTACTTTTGCTAGAGAATCTTTTGTTATTCTTGGCAAGATATTGGAACCTTTTGATTATGAAGGTCATTTCTTAATCATCAGAATCTTTTTCAAAAGTTTCTGCATGAGTTGCTTCTTCAGATTCCCAGATTTTAGAAGACTTGGCAGGTTAAGCAACAAATTTCAAAGCAAGAGACTTTGATTTCTTGGCAGGTTTATCTCCATTTATCTCCATATCATGACTTTGGAAATTGCTTATCAAGATTTCAAGACTTATAGTGTTTAAGTATTTTGCTTCCTGAATAGCAGTCACCTTTGGTCTATATCTGATAGGAAGACTCCTAAGAATCTTGTTGACATGATCAAAAGTAGTATAAGTCTTGTTTATAACTTGAAGTCTAGATACAAGAACTTGAAACCTTGAGAACGTGGTTGCAATATCTTCATCTTACTTCATTCTGAACAGTTCATAATGTTGAACCAAAAGGTTTACCTTAGCTTCTTTTACCTGTCGGTTGCCTTCGTAGGGAGAAACTAAGGATTTAAATATGGTTTTAGTAGTAGACTTGTCAATAATTTTGATGTACTCAGAGTGAGGTAGAGCATATACATAAATGCCTCTAACTCTGTGATGTTTCCTCTAAATCTTCTTCTGAGCAAGTGTGAGACTTTTTCTCTCAGTTACCATTCCTACTCCATTAACTGGAATATCAATTCCATCTTCCAGAATGTCCCATAACTTATAATCAAGACCTATCATATGAGTGTACATTTTGATCTTCCATAATTCAAAATTTATATAATCTCCATTGAAAGTTATAGGTCTAGATGTATAATTATTCTTTTCATAAGTACTATAATCATGGTTTACAACATCAGTGTTTCTAGGACCAGAGGTTTCAGATTCATCATACATGTTTTTCTCTTAAGAACTTTTTTTGTACCACTATTAAGTGTTAAAAGCACAAATTGGACTCTGATACCAACTGAAGATGAGAAAAAACACAGGGGGGAAGGTTGAATTGTGTTAGGTATTTATTTTCTTTCTTGAAAAATCTCTCATCGGATTCTGAACACAAGGTTTAGAATCTGAATCGGAGTTAAGTAATTAGCAGCATGTATGAGTAGTTAAGAGGCAGAAAGTATAGAATGAGAGACACAAGCAGTTATCTTGGTTCCTCTCACAAGAGACTTCCAATGCTCAAACACACAAGTAAGACACTTCAATGCTCAAGCACACAAACAAGAGACTTCCAATGCTCAAGCACACAAGAAAGAGAATTATATGCTCAAGCACATAAATAAAAGACTTCAAATGCTCAAGCACTTAACAAGAGAATTCTTAAACTCTAACTTACAGTTAAGAGATTTTGAAAAACTACACTTGATATACAATCAGAGGTGTAGACAAAATACAATGCGTAAACACTCTTTAAGACTTAAGAGTTTCTAGAATATACAAGTGTTAATAAATTCTAGTTAAACTTGTGCTTCTTGTTTGACAGAGTAACAAGTCTTTAAATGTCAATAGCTCGTTGTTTTTCTTTAAGTCTTCAGCTCTTTATATAGAGATAAAGAAAAGCGTCATTGAAGAGTTTGCACAAGAGAGCCGGTGAAAAGCTTGGTTTAGAGAGGTTGAGATGTTTCATGATATGATTAATATTGTAGAAAGCTTATTTGAAATCCTTTTTCTTCAAAAGGAATTAATCGTTGTATCTTAGTTGTGTTTAGAAAATTTTATGTTTAAGTCTTCACGTGATCAAAATCCTCGATCCTTGTATTGATTAGATCTTCAGAGTCTGAATCTCCAAAGGCTGATGCTTCAAAGTCTAGATTTTCATATGCTGGCGTTATTCAGAGGTTGACGTCATTCAGAGTCTGGATTACCAAAGGTTGGATCTTCATATGTTGACGTCATTCAGAATATGGTTTTCAACTTCTGATGTGGATCTTTAGCTTCATTTTGAATGTTCATTCTCAGAACCAATACTAAGTTTTCTTAAGAATTTTTAGTCTATGATCCTACACACTTGAACATTTGTTAGTATACCCTATAGTTCTTTAAATACTTTGTTATCATTAAAATCTTAGAGATATGACACAAACCAATTTTGTTCCAACAAATATATTTCGGCAGACCAAAGTATATGTGAAGATAAAGATGTCTGTGAATTTCACGATTGATGCAGAAAAGGGGAGATGGACACTTAGGTCAAGAAATATTTTGATATACAAATGAGTAGGAGGGAAACATATATATGTAGACTTGAATGAGATTTTCCCACTAGAGAATGAGGACGGGAGGTTTTAATATGGGACATGCACTCTTCAAAGTCGATTCAACTAAAGTGGTCAAAAAAAATAAAAAATGTGTTCTAATAATAAACATGCTTTCATTTCATTCGCCTGTAACACATTTGATTTTCTAACACAAAAAATAAAGTGGATTTTGTAACAAAAATTACAGAGAGTCATGCATAGCAATATTGTATATTCTAAAACAATAAATATAAATTTTAAAAAAATTGAAAAAAATAACAACGCATCTTATTGTTTGTATGTCTTCCATATTTTTAAAGTCATAATAAGTAGAACTATAGTAGCATTGTTTAACAAACTAATATAAAAAAACTGTCTTGAAAATATAATTATACAATTGTCAAAGTAGTAATACTAATAGCATAGTTTCCTATATAAATATGGACTAATGTGCGATTATTAAAAAAATTAAGTGTTCAATTTACAATTTCTGTAAAAAACTTTATGGATCAATTTGGAAAATTTGAAAAATCTAAATACTAACTTGCAAAATGTAAAAGATTATTACGAGTTAATATTATTTTTATTGTATAGATTAAAGAAAAAAAATCATTTTCTTTTATTTTTATGTTATTTAAAAATCTAGGTGTTATTTAGACAAAAATACTTTATTATTTATAAAAAAATTTCATCTAAATAATAAAATATACATAAATCCTTTAAATTATATATATATATATATATATATATATATATATATATATATATATATATATATATATATATATATATATATATATATATATATATATATATATAAAGAAATTCTTTCATCTAATACCCAACCAAAATTGTTAGCATTTTCCATGTTTTTTTAACTTATATAATTACAGAGAATAAGGATGAGCGACCACTATCATTATATTCTGGCACTCTATTTGATTGAGCCTATGACTTCTTGAAAAACTAATGATCACCCATTGAAAAGAAATAGGAAACCAGCATTTTCAAAGCACCCAACTCACAACTTTATAAGACAAAAAAATATCATAACGAGGACAACATTTAAGGCCAAAATCAATGACTTTGATGTTCTAAAGAATCTAAACTACTACTATTTCACCAACAAAATTGCATAATAGTACACAAAAAGTGAGAGATTCTAAACCGGTATAGAAACTCACCAAAAACATGGGGTTAGGGCACTAACTCATTCCAATCTTTTACAGTTTTGTTTGGTTTACACAAAAAGAAGAAAGAAAATGCGTTGAAATTCGAGTAATAGTTTTCGGTAGAGATTCACTTTTTCTTTAACGATTACCTCAAGTGAAAAATTTTGAGTGCGAATTATTAAAGTTTTTGAGAATTACTAAACCAACGAAGGCTTAAGTAAATGTAAGCCAAAAAAATAAAGGCGGGAAAAGCTAATAAAACGATAATTGATTGTGTGTATGAAATTATATCTACAATGGTATTTATAAACAAAACTCGTATTCCACCTATTAAAATATAGTCTTGACTACCTGCTATTTATGATATGGCTATATTATGCAAAACAACAATGTTATTTTGGGTTATTTTGGAGTAGAATGATACATGTGAGAACCAATGTTCTAGCATGTGTATAATATGTGTCACTTGTCTACATAACAAACTTGTTGCTTTGTGCGGGTATTTTTCAGTTACTTGAAATGTGTTTTGATGATGTGTGCAACAAATATTGTTGTTGTATTTTAGCAATTGGATTTTGTTGATTATTTTAATTAGTTAAATTTAAATCAATGTGATTTAAATTTGAATTAATCATATTTTGTGGAGTTGATTTGGAGCAACAAGTCTCAACAAAATCTTCATTATTTCTGGATGAAATCAAGTCATTATCCAAAGGAAAAAAGTCCAAAATGAATTCCTATATAAGGAGAGTCAATTCTCATATTTTGTCAAGAGTTTTGGTGCGCAAGAACTAGGTTCTTTGTGCTAGGGTTTTGGTATTTGTTTCTTATATTCCACGTTAATGTCATAACTGTATTAATGTTGAATCTATTATTGTACACCACTATATATTTCAGTAATTTGACATTGTTGGTTTATTTTAGTTGAGTTGTAATTTCAACAATCAATAGACTTGTTATTGAGGTTGATCATTAGGATTTAGTGATAGAAGAAAGTGAGTGGATTCTCATATTTAGTGGGAGACCTAAATAGAAACTTACTAGGATTAGGGAGAGACATAGAACTTCACAGGGGTTGAAGGTTCTTATAAGACTAATTGTTATAATTCTAAGTAGTAAGTTTCCTTTCTTTGGTAGAGTCCCCCCTAGACATAGGTGTGGTTTCACCTAACTGGGTTACTAATCTCTTGTGTTTTTACAACTTTTTACATTGACTTATTATTGTTGCATATCCGCCTTTTAAACTGGTTTAAGAAGTTGGGAAAGTTATCCCAATATATGGTCTAACATCTGTCCCCTAAGGAATAAAATTTCAATTGGCATTAGAGCAGACATCCTGTTCTGTTTGGGTGAGCTCCGGGGAGATGTTTTTTGTTCAAATGGACAACACGAAGGATGAAGGGTCTGTTAATAGACAACCTATTTTTGATGGCACGTATTATGATAATTGGATAATAAAGATGGTTGCTTTTCTCAAATTCACGGACAACAAAACATGGAAGGCCGTGATAAAAGAACGAAAACACCCTGTGAATATTTTTCATATATGGTACATCAAGCTTAAATCCAAAAGTTGAGTGGGCTAATGCAGAAGATAATGAAGCTCTTGGAAACTCCAAACCTTTGAATGCTATTTTCAATGTTGTTGACAAGAACATGTTTAGATTGATCAACACATGTACTTAAGCCAAAGATGCATGAAGGATTCTCAAAACTGCTCATGAAGGCACATACAAGGTTGGGATGTCAAGTTTACAACTCCTTACTATAAAGTTTGAGAATATGAGAATGGATGAAGATGAATTTATCTCAGATTTCAACAGTAGACTTAGAGACATTGCCAACACCTCTTTTGCCTTAAGAGAGAAGATGTTTGAAGAAAAGCTTGCCAGAAAAATCCTAAGGTATCTTCCTAAGAAGTTTTATATGAAGGTAACTGCAATAGAAGAAGTTCAAGACCTTAGCAACATCAAAGTTGATGAACTCATTGGTTATCTACAAACCTTTTAGATGACCTTGAATGATAGATCTGAGAAGAATAACAAAAGAATAACTTTATTGTCCAACACTGAAGAGGATGAAGATTAAAGTGGATAAAGTTTATCATAGGATATAGCCCTTGTTGGGACAAAATGTAACAATTCCATAAAAAAAATTGACAGTAGAAGGAGGACAAATGTTCCAGATGGGGTGTCAGACATCATTCCCATGAACATAGGCAAAGGAATAAAATGTAATAAATGTGAAGGGTTTGGACACATTAAAACTGAATGTCTTACTTTCCTAAATAAACATAAATTGGTATGAATCTGATGATGAGGGTGAAAGAGAAGTAGCTGATAAAGTGATGGCCTTTACTGGGAAATATGACTCTTAATGTGAGTTTAATGATGAAGAGATGTTAGTAGAAGATATTGATGAAATATAGAGAGAGCTACTCACTGAATGGAAGGTATGTTTCTTGAGAGAAGAGAAGCAAAATAAGACCATAAATGCACTACTCCCTGAAAAGGAGAAGTTTGGTTAAACCATTGCAGGTCTAGAAGAGGAACTGACATTCTAAAGGCCAAAGTTGACAATAATCCAAAATATGCTTGTATGTTGAATAGTGGTTCGGATATGCTAGATAAGATCTTGGAGATTGGGGAAAGGAAAGCTATAGGGTTTGACTTCAATTCCATGAACAAAAAGGTCAAACTTCCCTCTAAGAGGGTTGTTACTCTTGAAAAGAAATCTGAGTTGTTAATGAAGGACCACATGTATCAGCATCCTGCTCATCATGTGTCATCTTACAACAAAGGAAATAAAGAAATCATTTGTGAGATGTCACCACTGTGGAAGATATGGCCATATAAGACCTTTTTGCTATAAACTATATGGATATCCTCAGTCTTACAATCATCCAACACTCAACAGAAGAAAAATGAGGAAATCTCAAGCAAAGAAATTATGGAAACCTAAGGAAACGGACAGTTGTCTCTTAGCTCATACATCTCTTAGACGTTCCTCCATAGAAGATTGGTACCTTGATATATAGTGGATGCTCCAGACACGTGACCGGAGAAAAGACATATCTTGAAGAGTTGAAACTATACACTAATAGCTATGTGACCTTTAGTGATGGAACAAGAAGAAAAATCAAGGGCATAAGAAAATTGGTTTATCCAGGTCACCCTACCTTGATAATGTGTTGCTGGTTTAAGGATTGACTACTAACTTAATCATCATAAGTCAAATACATGATCAAGATTTATATGTCAACTTCAACAAGTCAGAATGTATTATCTCTAGCAAAGCTCAAGAAGTGTTGATAAAAGGCTCAAAATCCAAAGACATCAGATACATATGGACTTATCAATCCCCTTTCAAGGTTGAGTCCATCAGAAACTATAAGTCATATAAAACAGGCAAGATGCTACACAAGTTGCTTCAACATCCTACCTTACCTAAAAGCTTGAAGTTACCCTCTATGAATCTCTATGAATCTTCTCTAATTAAAGGTATGAACGAAAGAAATGACGCCTTATATGACTTAGAGTCAAATATGTTAGACAAAATATTGGAACATTATATTCAACACATTCAGTTTGAAATTCAGAGGAGTTATGTGGAAAGGGTCACAGACCTTCCTCACATTCTAGTTAAGTATCTATGAAATTTGTGGATCAAGACATTAGATAATGTTAAGCTTGAATTACCAAAGGGTGTAAGTAATGTGTGCTTGAATGAAATAAAATGGAATTTAATTCAAAAGAGGCATGCTAGTCTAAATGGAAAGTTTCTCTCTCATGTGATCATTATTACGCTTAAAATAAGAGATACCACCTTAAATTCGAAATTCCTCACTGTCACTCTTTCCTCACACACAAGAGTAACCTAACTTCCTCCGTTTGTTATGCTAGCATATATGTTCTCCCTCATTCCCTTCAACCAAGATTCAAAATGAGTCAGAAGACTCCTGATGCTACATCTACTAAACCCAAGTCTATTTCTAATTCCTTTGGGCTTAAGATGCTTGGAGTTGAAATGGGGAAGAAAGAAACATTAAAGAAAATTACAGTTCCTAATTCCAACGACAATGATGATGAACCCATTATGTTTTTGAACCCAAAACCTCTGAGTATGGTAGTTTCTGATGACATCCCAAGTAGACAAACAAAGAGTAATACCACTAAGAAGAAGTTCTCATATGGAAAGGTTAGTATCACTAAAAACTCGTCTTATATGCATGTTCATAATATTGTTGAATCCATGACTATTAATGAGGAAGTTTTAACTTATCCCACTGAGAAAACTGTTGGTCTTGCTGAAACCATTACTAAGGATTATCATGTGGAACTCCATGCTGAAACTCTTGTTGGCTCACATGTTGAACAAAATGCTGAAGCATTTGTTCCAACATTTGTTTGACCTCGGGTTGAACCCTCTTATATTCCTAGTGATCAACCATCCAAATTTGCTAATGAATAATAAGATAAGACAAAGCCTAATGGCAATCCTATTACGGTAGATGGTCACCCTGTTGATACACATGTGTTTGATAAGTTCTTTGATGACATTGTCAATGACAACTATGTATCCTCTGAAGACTCTACTGATGATATCTTCAGTGATAACCATCAACATGCTGAAGCTGAAGTTCCCAGTAAGACACCTAAAGGAAAAAATGACTTTAATAAAGAAGTTAGGAATGAAGAACCCCAAACTAAAGAAAATAAGGAGTAATATGAAGAGGCCGATGATAATGATGAGGTTCCCATTGCTCATATCTTGTTGTCATACCCCAATTTTGTCTGGGCATTTTAAACTTTCATGCATCTAACTTCATTTTATATTGCTTAGAATAAAATTCCGGTTTTACAGACAGACTGGTTGAATCGATTTTCAATTGCATGTAGAATTAGCGGGCAAAATATTTCGAGACCGGGCTTGCAACTGACAGTTTTATTGATCTATGATTCACGTAGTTTAACCTAGCATGCTCGTTTAATTTTTTCGATCCCGTTAACATTCACGTAGTTGAATCGATTTTAACTTTTTTTAACAAAAAATGTGTAAAAAAATATAATAGAAATAAATAAAACATTTAATTTGTTTTACTTATTTTTATTAAAAAAATATGATTGATTTTGATTAGTAATTTTAAACTAATTTTATCATTCAAAACCATTTAAAGGGACATTTTAGTCTTTAAATTAAAAGAGTAAAAACCCTAAGCCATACTATAAAAGGTTAGCGCATGGCATTTCGGAAAAACCAATCAGATTTCACAAAATTTGCGTCGCACTACATTATAGAATGGTATCCACACTCTCTCAACCAATAAGCAATACAGATGGAAAAAAGAAAATAGGAACACGTTATCCTCTCTCCAAAAATATCCAACGTCTCTCTGTCTCTGTCTCTCTCTCTGAAAAAGGAGAACACACATTAGGAAAAATGACTTTTTTATATCTATCTATCTATCTATCTATCTATATATATATATATATATATATATATATATATATATATATATATATATATATATATATATATATATCACATACAAAAGGAGAACCCACAATAGAAAAAATGACTCCGCTCAAAATAATTTTTCGAATCTACAGATAGACCGGTCAGATTGTTTCTCAATTGTACATCAAATTAGCGGACAAAAAATTTAAAAATTGAACATGCAGACGTCAGTATTCTTCATCTACGTTCCACGTAAGTTAACTTCGCGTGCTCATTTTAATTTTTCACTATTTTTTCAACCAGCTATAACATTTTAATCGGTCAGATTTTTATTTCGAAAGTTGATCAAAACCTATATATTTCCGAAAGATTTATTTCGCACTGATTATTGTAATACATATTTTTTGGACATTTTTTAGCCTCAAAAGTTGAAAAACCGACCAGGAGGAAGAAGAGAGAAAAATCTAAGTTTTTTAACTTTCTCCCCACCACATGTCAGGTAAGGGATGGTTCTTTTTTTAAAAAATTTGGAGAAAAACTAAAAACCCCCACTTGATTCAGCATGTCTCCACCGTCTCATTTTTTACTTTTTCTTCTTCTTTATTTCTTTATTTTATTTTATTTATATGTTTTCTTATTTATTTATATTTATATTATTATTACTAGCGTTCAGACGGGCACTCCCGTGCCCGTCTGCCCGCTTTTTTTAATGCGCACATCAGAGAAAAATAAGTGTCAGTTTTTCTTTTTATGAGGTTTTCATTGTAGGTCGCATTAAAAATAATATTATTACATTTTGAAAATGGTAAACAAAGATATTCAAACTTCTCTTCAACAACAGAGTAAGAATGCAACGGTAATAATCATCAATATTCATCTTTATTTTATGGAAAAATCACTCACGTATTGTTTACCAAAATCCCCTATGAATAAAAATCACTCACGTCTGTCCGCTTTTTTTAATGCGCACAACAGAGAAAAATAAATGTAGACTACATTTTTTGTGTATTCACCATCTTCTCCTTTCAATTTTCCTTCCCTAGTTAAAACTCTTGACTGATTCGGAAAATGACGATTCACTTTTAAAATGCAATCTATAGTGAGAGATTGACTTTCGGGCATGATCGATTCGGAAAATGATTGTACTTCGAATATATGGATCTTGGAACGAAAATTGAAAGGGAGAGTGGTATATATGGATAATAGAACAACATTCAAAGATATTCTTTTAACATGAATTTTCAAATATGAATTTTCTTTTATGATCAATGAAACCGATACTCAGAATTTTACCCTCTTAGATGAAGGCCAATCTGAGAGGGTTACTATGGAGAAGTCGTTTCTATATCATAGATAGATAAAGTTATGTTGTTAAAAATTGACGATTCACTTTTAGTTAATTCTTTTATTTGGTACTCGACTTTAATCTGGTTAACTATAATTTGGGAGTTACTTCTTGCCCAGAGGTTGATTGCCTCTATTTCTCTCTCAAATTTTATCCCTATGATTAGTGCTTCGTATTCAACCTAATTATTGTTAACTTTGAAACTGAATCATAATGATTACTTAATCACTATGTTGCCTTGTTCTTCTAACATTATTCCTTCCCCACTCACCTTCAAATTCAAGGATCCTTTTTGCAAATATTAAATTTTAAAATTTAGTTTGATCTAATAAATGTTTGAATGACATCACTTGGAAATAAGCATGATTTAGAGATCACAATTTATGAAATTTTCATGTTACTCGTCCATGTTGATCTATAGCATCAAATACATTAATGTAGTGATCGTCAAGGTTTAGTCACATTATACGCAAGTGCCGATATTTGTGGTGGTCTTATTATTGATTTGTGAGGTAAAAGGATATTGCAATATAAAAATATAAAGATATATAACATTTAAATTCACACCTAAATAATATATAATTATGCTAATGTTTCATCTTACATGTTGGCTAATGTTTATGATGACATAATTATTTAGATTCCAACTTTTTGAGAATTATGGAGTCATAATTATGTTATTAAAAATTATCATAAACATTATTCAAAAGAATCATGTCATCATAAACATTAGTAATTACTCCAACTTACCGGCATGGAATTATGCTAATTACCCAAAGAATGACCCCAGCATATTAATAATTACTCCAAAAAATTATGCTATAAATTAGGCTATGATAAGCATTATTAAAAAAGCTGAACATGAATAGAACAATTAAGTTATGATTTTTCAAAAACACATTCTGAAACAAACACAAATAGATATAATTACACAAATAGATATATTTCACCTGCCACTTATTTTCTTGATATTATAATTAAGAGTTGAGGTTAGCAAAAAATGAGAAAACTATACACTTGTAGTAATATTATTGTTATTTTCTAATATGTTAAATAACACCATAAATGATAAGATGATAATTCTTCAAGACATGTTCCTTATATAGAAACTTCATGTAAACATATAATTCTAAAAGTTTGCTTCTTTCTTTCATTAGTTTTTGGATATTTACATGACATGCAATAAAAAAGAAATGATCATTTACATGATATAAATTAACTAACAAAGAAAAAATCTTAAAAAAGATATGCAATAAAAAAGAAATGGTCATTTACATGTTTAGAAAACAAAACTTAAAAAAGAGAGATGATTTTCCGATGCTTTAGTTACATGTGCAGTTACTTCATGTAAAAAATGACCAAATAGAAAATTTAAAAATATCAAACTTAAGCAAATTCAAAATCGAAATGATTCAAAATGAAAATGACCATTTTTCAAAACAAATAAAAACAAATCGAATAGAAAGGAGAAGAATTATAAGAGAGTTCGGGGTTGTTATTCATTTGAAATATATTTTTCTAAGTAAAAGAGATAACAAAAATAATATTTGAAAGACATGAAAAAGAGAGGAAGTTTAAGGGCTTGCTTTCATAGTGGTATATTGTCTTTGTTAATTGTTGAATGAGTAAAACAAAGGATTCCCACTGAGTATACTAAGTGTACTTTTCAAAGAAAATTAATGACGAATTATATTTCAAATATAGATGGCATGATCAGTGTATACTTGGATTAAAGTGTGTTTAGTGGTTATCCTTGGGTATCCTGGCAGTGAGTCGTCAAATAATCTCAATTGGCAATGAACAGAAACTGATTATCTCAAGTGTATGCAAAGAACCGAAACGTGGTATGCTTGGGAGTTAGTTAACAGCGACTACCAATTATATTGTAACTGAGTTAAAACTGCTATATTTATGTGTGAGATAAAAACAATTTTCCTCAAGGGTAAATATGGAAAATAAATAGGTCATGCCAAAAGGATGTATCCCCTTTATCTATAGGTATAGATAACCTATTGTTTTTATATAACACTACGTGCCCGTTTGTCCATTTTTTTTAGAGTGCACACACGTCAGAATATAAATGAGTATTTTTTATTTTAATTTACTTCATAAAAGATTTTAATAAGTGTTTCATCAAAGTCTTTGTCTCATTTTCATGTTATTGTTATTGATCTTAGATGTGTTCATGATCTAATTATGTGTGCATTTTTTTAATGGACCTCGGGAAAGTGGAGTGTAATATTTCATTGATTATATGATCTAATATTTTATTTTAATACATGTTATAATATCTAGGAACATATCATCATGTAAACGTTAATTTAAATCAAAGATAAATATTTAAGAAAACATCAACAACAAATATAATAAATGATAAAACATTTAACACAAATTAAAACTAAAATGCCGCTCTTCATCAGTTTTTTTAAGGTTTATTCTATTTTAAATAATAATGTTTTTTTAAGGTCTATTCTATTTCAAATAATAACAACCTTTTGACAGCAATTATTTTAAAAGTTTTGAGTAGCCTATGTCATTTTTTTAGGACATTTCTTTTTCAATAGGTTTTAATCTAACATTCTTTTGAAAAATTAAACAATAAAACATAAGAGAGTTGAAATTAGAAAACAAAATTAAAAAATATAAATTATAAGTAGAATAATTTACACAATCTTCTTCTTTAAAGATATTAATTTAATGTAGATCTTCTTTACCTTTCTTATTTTATGATAGTAACTTTTACTAATCTTGTATAACATGAATATTTTCTTAAAATAAAATATATATTTTTAAACTATTAAAGAGTTCTCGGGTATTTTTCTTGAAAAATATGAAAAACAAATATAATAAATGACGTTAACTCGTTTTTCTTTGGCTGACCAATAATGATGGTGATTTAAATATATACACCATTTAGATATAAATAATAATTGTCATGGTGATTTTAAATATAAGAACAAAATTAATTGTGACCATTTTTGTTCATTAAAATATAAATTATCACCATCACTTTCATACAAATTTAGAAACTATCCTAAAATAGACACAAAAATATATAAACCATCATAGAATACACGTTCAAAAAATATATAAACCATCATAAAATATAAATAAACCCGCATGATCGAAAACCACCATATGATCAAAAATCATCATCATTATCCAATCAATAATTATTAAGTATTTTTCTGCAATTCATGCACACAAAAAAAGGTTTATACTATAATGGTTGTAATTAAATAAAACAAATTTAATTTAATTTAATGATTGTAATTAAATTAAATTAAATGATTGTAATTAAATTAAATTAAATGATTTATATAATCATTTTTTAACATGTTGATAAATCAAACTCTAATGGTTGTAATTAAATAAAATATATGAAATTAATAAAATAAAATAAAAACTCAAACCACTTTTCATTGCCTTGCTGTTCCTTCTTCTTCCGGCCACATGATTGCCACCATTGATTGCATTCTTAACCGCTACCAGGCCGATTAATTGGCGTCGTCACTACTACTCGTCGTACCATTGTTAGGTCGTTATACTATTTTGTTTACAATTCTATTGTAGTGTTGTCCACGCATATCGTCGTCTTGTCGGATTACCATTCTCAATCACAAATCAATACATTGAAAAAGAAGAGATTGGAATTGTGGATTTGTGAGAAAAATTGTATGGTATTAATTAGAAATTTGATTGTGTGATATATGCAGAAAGCAATTATACAATATGATACCAATTGCTACTGGAGTATAAAACTCAGTAGTTATAAGCAATGCCAATTACTGTAGAAATTTGCCCATAATAGTAATACACAAAAGATGCAAATTGCTATTGCAATAGAGAGAAATTAGAAATTGCTATGTAATTATATGAATTCATGACAATTTTTTTGCTATAAATGCGATGAAAAAAAACCACCCATAACTTGAAGCAGTTTTTTTTTTGCAGTTATTGGATTATTTTTTATTTATTAAAAAATATATCAAATAATTATTTATGGTTCCATTATTGCTCTAACTGTTTCTTCCCATCCTAATTCTAATGTGGGTAGTTATTGTTGTTGTGGTTTTTTAGTAAATATAAAATATTTAAAGGGCAAACTTGGAAGAAAAATAAGTCATTCCGAAATCCCCTATCCCCTTTATAGATAGTAATAGAAGATTCTTTTTATTTTAATTATTATTATTTTTAAATAACAAACAAATATAAAAAAAAGAAGTTACTTTTTAAAATAATAAACAAATATAAAAGAAGAAGTTAAGTGAGGGTATTTGTGGAAGAAATAAAGGCCATACCAAAATCACCTATCCCCTTTATATATAGTTATAGATGTAATTTATTTTATATATAAACACATAATTATTTAAGTTAAGAGTTTCATTCTACTTAGTCTACGTGCTTTAACACTTAATAAATATTTATACATTAAATAAACACGTAATTATTTAAGTTAAGAGTTTCATTCTACCTAGTCTATATGCTTTAATACTTAATAAATAATTTACTAAAATAATTTATTACGTAAAATAATTTATTAAAATAAATTGTTATGTCCAAAAATAAAATAATTATTTATTTAATAACTCATTACGATAAAATAATTTATCTCAATAGTTGATACATTATTTTATCAAAAAATCAAAGATATGCATTAAAAGTATTTTATTTTATCATATTAAAATATCAAATAAAAAGTATGGTAAATAATAACAAAAAAATAAAATAATTGATTATTTTTTTATGTTATTTCGGGTTAAGCTTGTTAGTGTTATAGATAAGTACAAAATCCAAAATGGTTGAATATAAAATAGGAAGTAATATTTCTTTAAAAAAACTATATAAAATTACAATTACCGAAAAAAATAGAAATGTTAAATAGGAATTAGAAGTTATTTGAGGTTACAACTGCCCTACGGCCATTATGTGTTAATTCTTTTTATTTTAATTATTATTATTTTTAAATAATAAACAAATATAAAAAAAGAAGTTACTTTTTAAAATAATAAACAAATATAAAAGAAGAAATTAAGTGAGGGTATTTGTGGAAGAAATAAAGGTCATACCAAAATCACCTATCCTCTTTATATATAGTTATAGATTATTATTATTATTATTATTATTATTATTATTATTATTATCATTATTATTATTATTGCTATTATGATTATTATTATCACTATTATGATTATTTTTGTTACTTTTATCATTATTATAATTACTTATTATTTATTATTATCATTACCATCATTAATATTATTATTATTATTATTATTTATTATTATTATTATTATTATTATTATTATTATTATTATTATTTATTACTATCATTATTATTTATTATTATTTAATACCATTCTTCTTCTTCTTCTTATTATTATTATTATTATTGTTATTATTGCTTGTTATTTATTATTAATGATATTATTGTTTACTATTATTTTTTAATTTTATTATTAATTATTATTAACAACTAACAAATTATTATTATTTATTATTTCAGTTTTTTATTTAATATTTATTTACTTATATTTTATTGTTAATTATTGATTAATGATTTATTATTGCTATTATTATCATGATTATTATTATTCTTATGCTAATTTTAGTATGCTTATTCATTATTGTTGTTATTTATTTATTAATTTTATTTTTTAGTATTTATTATTATTATTATTTTTGTTGTTTTTGTTTTATTATTTTTATTATTTACTAGCGTTCCGACGGGCACTTCCGTGCCCGTCTGTCCGCTTTTTTTAATGCGCACAGCAGAGAAAAATAAATGTATGTGTTTCTTTTAATATTAAAAGATTTTACCGTGTTCTAGTTTGGTTGTATATTGAAGCAAAATAAAATTATATTTAGTTATGATATAAAGAATACAATATGAGTTTGGTATGTTGTGTAACCAAAATGAGAATCAATGTGTGATAATTTTTTTTAATGTACTTAATAAATATCTCCGGACACGATGAAAGAATTTGTTTGTAGACTACATTTTTTGTGTATCCACCATCTTCTCCTTTCAATTTTCCTTCCCTAGTTAAAACTCTTGACCGATTCGGAAAATGACGATTCACTTTTAAAATGGAATCTATAGTGAGAGATTGGCTTTTGAGCATCATCGATTCGGAAAATGATTGTACTTCGAATATATGGATCTTGGAACGAAAATTGAAAGGAAGAGTGGTATATATGGATAATAGAACAACATTCGAATATATTCTTTTAACATGAATTTTCAAATATGAATTTTCTTTTATGATCAATGAAACCGATACTCAGAATTTTACCCTCTTAGATGAAGGCCAATCTGAGAGGATTACTATGGAGAAGTCATTTCTATATCATAGAAAGATAAAGTTATGTTGTTAAAAATTGACGATTCACTTTTAGTTAATTCTTTTATTTGGTACTCGACTTTAATCTGGTTAACTATAATTTGGGAGTTACTTCTTGCCCAGAGGTTGATTGCCTCTATTTCTCTCTCAAATTTTATCCCTATGATTAGTGTTTCGCATTCAACCTAATTATTGTTAACTTTGAAACTGAATCATAATGATTACTTAATCACTATGTTGCCTTGTTCTTCTAACATTATTCCTGCCCCACTCACCTTTAAATTCAAGGATCATTTTTGCAAATATTAAATTTTAAAATTTACTTTGATCTAATAAATGTTTGAATGACATCAGTTGGAAATAAGCATGATTTAGAGATCACAATTTATGAAATTTTCATGTTACTCGTCCATGTTGATCTATAGCATCAAATACATTAATGTAGTGATCGTCAAGGTTTAGTCACATTATACGCAAGTGTCGATATTTGTGGTGGTCTCATTATTGATTTGTGAGGCAAAAGGATATTGCAATATAAAAATATAAAGATATATAACATTTAAATTCACACCTAAATAATATATAATTATCAAGATATATTGTTCAAATATAAAATTATTATAATATTTAAGTAATTAATTAATTTAATCATTTATATTATAATATTAATGCGCACAGCAGAGAAAAATAAATCTACGTTTTTCTTTTCATTAGGTTTCTATTGTACGTCGTATTAAAAATAATATCATTACACTTTAAAAATGGTAAACAAAGATATGATAAATTATATCAAAACATGCAAAGTAATATATATATATATTGTGTAATCAACGACGTTCTTTAAGAGGAATGTCGAACATAAAATCTTTATTCGAAGTATTTTTTTTTTCTGCAATTGTTTTACGCAATAAAGAAAAAATGTAAGACTCTTAAATTAGAATTTTTTTAGAGAAAAGCATAGTAAAATTAATAGTAAGTAGTGTAATATATTGTTTTTTTAATCTTATAAAGATTCAAATCAGTTCTTCGTACATCCATTTATCAATGCGCTCTTGAGATTTAAAAAACTACAAATACATGACGAAATATCATATCATCAAAGAAATACATTAAAAATATTTGAATCGTTTGAATATAATATGATTTATTGTGACACAAATAATACATGGAGAATGGAGATACTTTGTTTTAGTCTAGATTTGGTAGAACAACAATTATGACTTGTTTCTGAATTACCCGAGTTTCTGGTAAAAAAGGAAAGCAATGGACCTAGTAAATATATATGGTTTTATTTACATAAACCACAAATAGAAGTTAAATTCATGCATTCAAAAATATTCTAGAGTAAAAATATTCTTAAATTAGTTAAATAAAAACATGTCCATCCTTTGAGATATTATTTCTCTTTTCATCATTTTCCAAAGTTGTGTTTTATCTGTTATCACTGTGGAACTCCAACAGACAGAGTAAATTTTTAGACATTTGACATGTTTCAATAAGGATGATAAAAATGTTAGTGAAAGAGTGGTGAAAATGCAAGAAACAATTTTTTATACGTATTGCGGAAAAAGTAAATACACCTTATTGTCGAGTTTGCCGATGAATGAAATTGTTTGTTCATCCTTCCATGTGTTCCATTTATCTTCAAAGTCTCCTATCTAAAATTTATTGCATAGGAATAGTAATAATAAATATGACCCAATTGATATCTAAGATAAAAACATAAAATAAATGATTAAGTATAACTTACTTTTATGTCAAAGCAAGTTTCAATATTCTTTCTACTCAACTCCTTACATAATTGAAAAATTTCACTGTGTTCTAGTTTGCCTGTATATTAAAGCAAAATAAAATTATATTTAGTTATGACATAATGAATACAATATAATCTTGGTATGTCGTGTAACTAAAATGAGAATCAACGTGTGAGCAATTTTTTTAATGTACTTAATAAATAACTTCGAGTGCGATAAAAGAAGTTGTTTGAAACTAAAAACATGTCGTGGAAAATATATTCCAACATTTGAAATGGTTTGTCCTTGTGATTTACTTATTGTAATAGCAAAACTTAGTCCCACAGGAAACTGCTTTCTACTAAGGACAAAAGACAACCCATCACTTGTAGATGTTTTTATTTTAATTTTGGGCAAAAAAGCTCATTTTCCTGCATTGTTTCCTGCCAAGATTTCCACATCCAACATATTCATAAATAAACCACGACATAATAACCGCGTCTCATTACACAAATAGATATATTTCACCTGCCACTTATTTTCTTGACATTATAATTAAGAGTTAAGGTTAGCAAAAAATGAGAAAACTATATACTTGTAGTAATATTATTGTTATTTTCTAATATGTTAAATAACACCATAAATGATAAAATGATAATTCTTCAAGACATGTTCCTTATATAGAAACTTCATGTAAACATATAATTCTAAAAATTTGCTTCTTTCTTTCATTAGTTTTTGGATATTTACATGACATGCAATAAAAAAGAAATGATCATTTACATGATATAAATTAACTAACAAAGATAAAACCTTAAAAAAGATATGCAATAAAAAAGAAATGGTCATTTACATGTTTAGAAAACAAAACTTAAAAAAGGGACATGATTTTCCGATGCTTTAGTTACATGTGCAGTTACTTCATGAAAAAAATGACCAAATAGAAAATTTAAAAATATCAAACTTAACCAAATTCAAAATCAAAATGATTCAAAATTAAAATGACCATTTTTCAAAACAAATAAAAACAAATCGAACAGAAAGGAGAAGAATTATAAGAGAGTTCGGGATTGTTATTCATTTGAAATATATTTTTCTAAGTAAAAGAGATAACAAAAATAATATTTGAAAGACATGAAAAAGAGAGGAAGTTTAAGGATTTGCCTTCATAGTGGTATATTGCCTTTGTTAATTGTTGAATGAGTAAAACAAAGGATTCCCACTGAGTATACTAAGTGTACTTTTCAAAGAAAATTAATGACGAATTATATTTCAAATATAGATGGCATGATCAGTGTATACTTGGATTAAAGCGTGTTTAATGGTTTTTCTTGGGTATCCTGGCAGTGAGTCGTCAAATAATCTCAACTGGAAATGAACAGAAACTGATTATCTCAAGTGTATGCAAAGAACCAAAACGTGGTATGTTTGGGAGTTAGTTAACAGCGGCTACCAATTATATTGTAACTGAGTTAAAACTTCTATGTTTACGTGTGAGATAAAAACAATTTGCCTCAAGGGTAAATATGGAAAATAAATAGGTCATGCCAAAAGGATGTATCCCCTTTATCTATAGGTATAGATAACCTATTGTTTTTATATACCACTACGTGCCCGTTTGTCCATTTTTTTAGTGTGCACACGTGTCAAAATATAAATGAGTATTTTTTATTTTAATTTACTTCATAAAAGATTTTAATAAGTGTTTCATCAAAGTCTTTGTCTCATTTTCATGTTATTGTTATTGATCTTAGACGTGTTCATGATCTAATTACGTGTGCATTTTTTTAATGGACCTCGGGAAAGTGGAGTGTAATATTTCATTGATTATATGATCTAATATTTTATTTTAATACATGTTATAATATCTAGGAACATATCATCATATAAACGTTAATTTAAATCAAAGATAAATATTTAAGAAAACATCAACAACAAATATAATAAATGATAAAACATTTAACACAAACTAAAACTAAAATGCCGCTCTTCATAAGTTTTTTTAAGGTTTATTCTATTTTAAATAATAATGTTTTTTTAAGGTTTATTGTATTTCAAATAATAACAACCTTTTGACAACAATTATTTTAAAAGTTTTGAGTAACCTATGTCATTTTTTTAGGACATTTCTTTTTCAATAGGTTTTAATCTAACATTCTTTTGAAAAATTAAACAATAAAACATAAGAGAGTTGAAATTAGAAAACAAAATTAAAAAATATAAATTATAAGTAGAATAATTTACACAATGTTCTTCTTTAAAGATATTAATTTAATGTAGATCTTCTTTATCTTTCTTATTTTATGATAGCAACTTTTACTAATCTTGTATAACATGAATATTTTCTTAAAATAAAATATATATTTTTAAACTATTAAAGAGTTCCCGGGTATTTTTCTTGAAAAATATGAAAAACAAATATAATAAATGACGTTAACACGTTCTTCTTTGGCTGACCAATAATGATGGTGATTTAAATATATACACCATTTAGATATAAAGAATAATTGTCATGGTGATTTTAAATATAAGAACAAAATTAATTGTCACCATTTTTGTTCATTAAAATATAAATTATCACCATCATTTTCATACAAATTTAGAAACTATCATAAAATAGACACAAAAATATATAAACCATCATAGAATCCACGTTCAAAAAATATATAAACCATCATAAAATATAAATAAACCCGCATGATCGAAAATCACCACATGATCAAAAATCATCATCATTATCCGATCAATAATTATTAAGTATTTTTCTGCAATTCATGCACACAAAAAAAGTTAATACTATAATGGTTGTAATTAAATAAAACAAATTTAATTTAATTTAATTTAATGATTGTAATTAAATTTAACTAAATGATTTATATAATGATTTTTTAACATGTTGATAAATCAAACTCTAATGATTGTAATTAAATCTTTTCCAAAATTACCCTTATTTAATCTTTTAATTTTTTAATAAATAATCTATACATCTGTACATATATAAATGGGATACAATGTTTTGGAGTGGCTTTTATTTTTTTCAAAATTACCCTTATTTAATCTTTTAATTTTTTAATAAATAATAAAACAAAATTATGTGTATCTAAAACTATCTATAATGGGGATATGATATTTTGAAGTGACCTATTTTCATTCCAATTATATCTTTATTCCAACCAACCCATTATTCATGGATTACTGTTACTAATCAAAATATTCAACTTCCTCATATCATGAGTACCATCCACAACACACTCATCGAAAGAAGAAAAAATGCATGTTCTTAGTATTTGATTTAGTGATTCAGAAGTTTATTACCGTCTTTCAAAAATTTAATGCAGGTTTCCCAATTGAGACAAGTAGGATCGAGCAAGACGTCGAGCGTAGAAGTTTATTTGATTATTTCTTATTTTGACATGTTTTTTGAGATATGGTGGTGCATAAGATGAGTTTTTCGAGATATGGTGGTGCAGAAGATGATAAATTATGGATTTGTTGACTATTAGGTGTTTTTCTTATAGCAATTTTCTTTTTTAATGATGTTTCATAGATTTATTGACCATCTTAGCATCCGACACTCTATTGCAAGTGAATTAAATACCGATTATATTTGCAACATTTTTGCAGTTGTTTTTTATAATGTTGGTCAATAGTGTGAAATGAAAGGAAAATAATAGATTTAGAAAAAAAATTAGAAAATAAAAATAGGGAGAAATTTAATAATACAAAAGATAAAATTGGTTGAAAAATATATGAATATTTATTTATTTATTTATATATAATTAAGATGATAAATAATCACTTTCAATATGTTGCAGTAAATTATTACTTAAATACGAGAGAGAGAGAGAGAGAGAGAGAGAGAGAGAGAGAGAGAGAGAGAGAGAGAGAGAGAGAGAGAGAGAGAGAGAGAGAGAGAGAGAGAGAGAGAGAGAGAGAGAGAGAGAGAGAGAGAGAGAGAGAGAGAGAGAGGTGTTCCGCCTTTTTTAATGTTGATTTCTTAAATTTAAATCATAATTTACTAAAACATGTTAAAAGTGAATATATATCATCTTAATTTTATTTTTATGAAATGTGTCCAAGTAATATTTTTTTTAACATGACATATGTGAAAAACATCATAAAAGATATACACATGTAAGCGCAATAAAAAAAGTGGACAGACGGGCACGAGAGTAAAAACAAAAACTCGGTGTAACGCAATAAGGAGACTTGAAAATGGCTACGGACTCAAATTAGATTTTCTTGATCCCACATTGCTTAGCTGAGATATATTTTGAATGTATTCTTTGATGATATGACATTTCTTCATGTATTTGTAGTTTTTTAAATCTCAAGAACGCATTAATAAAATAGTGTATGAAGAATTGATTTGAATCTTTATAAGGTAAAAAAAACTATATTACACTACTTACTATTAATTTTACTATCTTTTTCTCTAAAAAAATTCTAATTTGAGAGTCTTACATTTTTTATTTACTATGAAAAATAATTGCATTGAAAAAGAAAATACTTCGAATAAAGATTTCATGTTCGGCATTCCTTTTAAAAAACCTCATTGATTACACAATATCAATAGTACCTTGCATGCTTCAATATAATTTTGAATATCTTTGTCAACCATTTTCAAAGTGTAATAATATTTTTTTTAATATGACGTACAATACAAACCTCATAAAAAGAAAAATAAACATTTATTTTTCTCTGTTGTGCGCATTAAAAAGAGCGGGCAGACGGGCACGGGAGTGCCCGTCTGAACGCTAATATATATATAAAATAGAAGTTATTATTGGAATGGAAGTTACATTTTGAGAGGATAGTGAAAAATTGTAAAAACCAACTTTGGTAGTTATGCATATTTAAAAACTATAAATTTTTATTAATATTCTTTTTTTATTAAATAAATTATATATATTTTAAAGGGTAAATTGGGAATGAAAATAGGCCACCCCAAAATCACCTATCCCCTTTATATATAGTTATAGATTTATTTATTAACTTTCTATTTTTTTTGTTGATTATTATTATTATTGTCTTATTATTATTGTTATATTTATTTATTGATTAATTAATGATTTGTTCTTAATTCTTAAAAAAAAAATTGATTTATTTGTCTGATAGGTTTTTCATAGATGTGTAACAATTTTGAAGTAAAAAATTCAATTTAACTTCAGAAGTTGCTTACACGCATAGAGTTTATTGACTAGTCTTAAATATAGTAATTCCTACATGAATCACTTTACAATTGCTTAACATAGCGCTAAATTCTTTTAATTTATTTTTTTGTTTCTTTTTATCGCTAAAAAAATCGGTTCTTCACAGGTGCCTAGCAAGTTGAGAGTTAAAAATTTAATTTAACTTCAGAAATTACTTAAGTGCATAAAATTTTGTTAACAAACTATTAAAATCAACCCTTTCAGAAAAGAACAAAAAACAAACACACGATCCAACGTCGAGTCTTTTTCCCAAATCAAATCCAAATTGAATGCAAAGTCGAGCATAGGTTTCCGCCACATCCAAATTCTTTTTATAAATCAACTTCAGACACTTGATCCAACGTCAAGTCATCCCTACTTTTAAAGCTTTTCCCAATAAAAATGGAAGAAACTGATTAGATTTATACTTTCTCTTTTCGAATGTTAGGATACAGCCGTAGAGTTTCACGTTTGAACATTCTTCTTCCATATTAAAATACAATAACTCCGAGAATTATGTCATGTCTCTTATGGAAGAAAAAAATTGAATTGGTATCGACATTCTCTTTCCTGATTATTTGGATATTGTAGTAGAGCTCTTTATCTAAATAACCGTCTTCCATTAATGAACTTTGACCTAATTCATCATACATTTTCATAAACAAACTTTTAGATGGAAAAAGAGTTACTGGGCTTAGGCCTTTTCCTCTTCGGCATTTGAGCATTGCAGTAGAGCTCACTGTTTGGATGCCCGTCTTCACTTAAAATCAACTCAAACTCATCAAACTTGTTTTACACCCTTGCGGGACCCCGAAAACATTTTTGGAAAAGAGTATGCTACATCCACTTTGATACGAAACACATAAAGACTTCAGCCTGCAAGAGCGAGCATCAAGTAAAGGTTTAATCGCTCAAATGTCATCCAAGCATCACTCTCATTAAAATTAATCCATCCAGTAGTTTTCTTTGAGTAGAACTACGCATGTCTTGAGTTCTTCATTGCACCTAAAGATACGTAGGAGTAGGATTGTAATATCTTGTTTGGCACCCCTTTAACAAAAAACGTCTTTTCTTTCTTTCTTTCTCTTTTCTCACCCGATAAGTAGAAGATCGCAAATGATATCACGCTAACACTCTCAGACGGAACAAACTAAATGGGTCTCATCAAGTACGATGAATGTGAGGGGTGCTAATACCTTCTTCTTGCTTAACTGGCTCCCGAACACGATTTGGTTTGTGACGACCAATTCTTTTTTCTTTTGTGGTTTTTATCGATATTTTCTCTTTCCCTCATCGGGAATAAATATAGTTTGGCGGTGACTCTATTTTGTTTATATTTCGAGCGTTCCTTACGCTCAAGCATTTTTCATGCCGTGACACACCTCATTCTTTTCTGATTTTTAACTATTATCTCTACTACCTCACTTTTATTTCCTTTTTCTTTTCCAAACAGTGATAAGCCAACATCAACATCCATAAACACTCCGCCCGACAAACTACAACAACCCACCACATATTCACCACATCCTCAAAATTATGAATCATATATCAAACCGCTTTACAAACACACCCTCACCCAAACTGTACCGCCCAATACAAACTCCAAGTTCTTCCATACCTCACGAAGCAACAATGCAACAAACAAATCAGTCATGAACGATTTCTTTGAAAACATTCAACAATAAAGCAACTTCGTCGAAACTGACTTAGTTTGTCGATTTGGTTGGTATCTCGGTTCAATATGTTTATAGCTTTGCATCTTGCATTATATTTTGAGTTGTATATTTCATTTTGATATCATTGTGTTTGTTTTGTGTTGATTATTTTGTTTCGGTATACATTGTGAGTTTCATTGGATTGATTTTGTAATCATTGTAATCAAATAATATGGATGGGCCATGCTATTTAAGTTATGTTTTCTATTATGTTGAAATTTAGATCGAATTCGTGCAGCAACGGTGTTTTCATATTCGTGCATCATGCGTGACATTTGCTTTGATTCGATTTGCTTGCGATGATCGCATAAGCGTTAACAACTTGCTGGATTTTTTTGCGTATGCATACAACATGTTGTTTCCATTTTCGTTGCATCTATTTTAACTTTAAATATCATGTTTACAAGCCTTGCGTCACATTTCTTCATATTGAGTTTGCTTGATTTTATCGTTACATTATGCTATCAGCACTCTTACATTGTTAGCACATTAGTTTTTGTTTGCTTTTTTACTCGGTTACGATGATCGCGTTAAGCGTTAGTATTCTGTTGGAATTTTCTTAGTTTACGCGCAATATTTGTCATCACATTTAGATTCCATTGAATGTGATGTTGATGGTTGGACATAATGACAATTCACATTTTTGTTTTTCACCACATTGCACTTTCGACTCGTGACTTTTGCTTTTGTAAAGTTTTATTTTATTGCGTTTCAATTTATTTGCGATGGCCATATTTATGCGTTAGCAACTTGTGATTCAATTTGTGTTGAGATATAACAATTCAATATCGTTACATTTGAATCAAATCCAATTCTACTTTGGTAGATTTTCATTGCACGTCTTCGCGTTATGTGACATCGATTCACGTTCTCGCATTGTAATAGCTTGATATGTGTGGTTCAGTTTTCTTTATCATTTTTAATTCAATTGTGATGATTGTGTGTTGTAATTATTTTGTATGCGCTTCTATCCTCTTATTTTGTTGCATTGTTCGTATGCAATTTGCAATTCGATTTGTTTGCGACATTAATTTACGCCTCGCGATAGAGTTTGCATTCTCATGCTATAACTCACGCCCCTTGCGATGCATTTCGCAACCGTGTTACTTTTTTTAGCTTTAATTTATTCTTTAACCATTTTAAAATTTTAATCAAATCATTTCTTATTTCCGCAATACAAGTAAAACCTCGAATAACATCACGTGCCTTTTCCCAAATTAAATCAAAACATCTAATCACGATTAAATTTTGTTCTAAAGGATGAAAATGGAAATGGTCTAGTTCCCACTATTCTTTTCCTCAATTGTTTGGATACGAATTGCCTAATTCGACCGTTCGAACAAACGTCATCCATTTAAAATCATTAATCTGATTCTCTTTAAATCTTTTTTCATCATCCATCTCGCAACGTAAATTAAACCTCAATCTTTATCGAGTTCATTTTCCAATTCAAAATAAAACATCTTACCACTATTAAACATCATTTCACAAAGGGTCAAAAAGGAAATGGTTTAATGCCTACTATTATTTTCCCTGATTGTTTGGATACAAGTAGCCTAACTCGACCATTTGAGAATTCGTCATCCGTTAAAAACTTCTAATCAGTTTCACCTCAAACCACTTTCGTAATCAAAATCTAAGCAAACTTAATTTTCATAATAACTTGGATGAAAAAAGAAATGGTCTAGTGTCTACTATTATTTTCCCTGAATACGTAAATACGAGTTTCCTAACTCGACCATTCAAGTATTCATCGTCTATTCAAAATACATTAACAATATCTAATCTTTTCGCAATTAAGGATGAAAAAGTAAATGATCTAGTGCCTATTATTCTTTTTTCCGATTGTTTGGATACGAGTTGTCTAACTCAACCAATCTAGCAGTTGCCATCCAGTAAAAAAAAATTAAGTTTCTTCCTATTAAGGAAAAATATTATCCAAAATTAATCTAACTCGACGTAAGCCATTATCCGGTTTCGCTTCTATTAATTCTTTTTATAAACAAAATTGCTTTATTTTCTGTTTTAATTCCCATTCTCATCCATAACCCGATTTGCCTTAAATTTACACAACAACAATAAATAGCGGTAAAGTTGATTATAATTCTATGTGAATTCGACAACCTTTTATACTGCGATAGTTTTCACGCACTTGCGAAAAACATCTAAGGGAAGGAAAACATGGATCACACATCAATTGTGAATGCATTTATTGGTTGTGCGAGTCATGGTTCACGTAGAAGAGCCCGAATACATCAATGTTCAAAGAAAAACTTGGTCCCTATGGCAAATAATGATGCAAAAAATAATAATTTGTTTCTAGATTCTCCTTCAATAATTATAATGACATCAAATTTTAGGATTCAATTTATTAAGATATGAAAGTGGAAGATTTGTTAAGGATTTATGACCATGAGAAATTCATTTTCTTGTCACGAATTATTGTTGAATTATTATGCAAATGATTAGAAGTTAGGTAAGTCGCACGCAAAGAGGCAATATGTGTCAGAGCTACGTCACGATTACCAAAATATAAACTAATCATGAAAATATGACTTATCAAGCAAGATCGACGTTAAAACCAAGAGGTTGGGTGAACACAAGTTTATGCTATAAATTATATTATCGGTTATTGTTAGATAAGGCGAGTTAAGTTCTCTTTCGTTTGTAACTAATTTAGAATTTACATTAGGAAAATGAGTGTCGCTCCTTTCCACTGCAAGGGTGGAGGCACCTTTTTTTTTCTAAACTGTTAAAATTATGCAGGGTAGTTGTCGGAACAAAGACTGGACAAAGACTTACCCTCCAATAAAAGTGGGGACCGAGAACGAGGAAGACCTCCACAAGGGAAAATCAGCTAAGTAAAAATAAAACTATGGTCGGGTCAAGTTAAATAAAACCTATGACCTTAAACAATTAGCCATGTAAACGTTGAACCTTTGGACAGGAAACATCAACAAAACCTCTAGTCTAACTGAAGTCCAAGCTACTTGAAGTCTCTGGCATAATCGGTGGCAGTCGGGCAACGTTAATAAAACCTTTGGCCTAACTGAAGTCTAAGCTACTTGAAGCCTCTGACATAATCGTCTGTGGGCGGGCAACGTTAATAAAACCTCTGGCATAACTGAAGTCCAAGTTACTTGAAGTATCTGGCATAATCGGCTACGACCGACAATGTTAATAAAACCTCTGACCTAACTGAAGTCCAAGCTACTTGAAGCCTCTAGCATAATCGGCTACGGCGAGGCAGTGTTAATGAAACCTATGGCCTAACTGGAGTCCAAGCTACTTGAAGCCTCTGGCATAATCGGCTGCGGTTGGGCAACATTAATAAAACCTCTGGCATAATCGGTTGCGGTCGGGCAACGTTAATAGTATCTCTAATAAAATTAAAAAGATCAATACAAAGTTCTTATGGTGTAAGTTCAAATATACCTCAATACATTAAATACCTTAATAAGTTAAGGCTCACATCGAGCTAGATAAAAGACCATTCCTAACCATTAATATATGGTATGGCTTAAAAATTATAAGAAAGAGGGAAGAATAAGTTATCAAAAGCATTACATCCTAGAAGGATGATTAACGAAGGAGCAAACCCTCAAAGGGTCGAGATCCCACGGGGGTTATCCGACTTCTCTAGGTCCAGAATCTAGCGAGTTCTATAATGGCCACAGGTCGAGAATGAAGGAGAAAAGCGATCCAAAATGCAGCGGAATTTAAAATTTCTCCTTTAGTGATCCTTATGAATGGGCATGATCAGTGATAAAATCGCCACCTCTTGTGGCGATTGAAACCTTTGATGCATATCTACGGAGTGATCACGAATAATGAATGGTGACAACGCCTCTACTCAGTCCACACGAACTGATTTCTTCAATCTCAGTGCTAGCTGCTATGAATGAAGGCTTTGAGTGAGTGAGTGAGTGAGTGAGTGAGAGAGAGAGAGAGAGAGAGAGAGAGAGAGAGAGAGAGAGAGAAAAGAAAATACTAATGTACAAATGCTTCTACACAGGGGTTCTATTTATAGAACCACTTGTGTGGGCTGCAAGCTAAAAATCCCACTTAAGTGTATGTGGCTCATATCTTATAATATGCCAAAATCACCTAAGCGTGTGGTACCTTATAATATTTCGTATTTTACTTAAGTACACCGTACCTTATGATGTTCTACAATTCACTTAAGTGCACTGTACCTTACGGTGTTCCTTAGTTACTTTATCTCTCATCAATCCGTTATTTTGTGTGTGACCCTGTAGGTTTTTACGGCATTGGCAGTTATATTAAATCACGTATTTAACATAATAAACAGTGAGCGATATCTAGTAACACATCACTGCTACCCAAGACACGAAAATGTCATGTGATCCGACAAATCCTTTTATGATAATACTTATGTGTACAATTATCATTTTTCCCTTATGTCTATATTGAACACAAGGCATGAACCGTGTCATCCTTGTCCAGTTCAATATTGGGCCCGTAGACATTTATCTTGTTATACAGGATGGGAAAATTCCATCTAGGTCACTCATGTCCCTCAGCATGCTTTGTAGAGTACCCATCAACTGTCTTTATGGTCATCCAGTTACGGACAACGTTTTATCAGTAATAAGGCACTCAACTCTACATCTAGGGTCTATAGTGGTTTCAGGTCGAAGGGTGGTATACACCATTATCACCATGAGAATAACTTATGACACTCTGCATAACATTCTATATAGTATTCTCATAGCGGGTCAATCCAGTATAAATATCACTTTTAATATTCATACCTATGTTTAAGACTTGATAACTCCTTATTCATGATCCATGAGATGTGATCATCAGTCTATATACATAATAGTCTTAATGCTTTATTGTTACCCCACTTCACAATAAAGCTCGACTACAGATACTTTAAGAATAATGTCCTTATGTTTAATAGGATCTCATGATTAAGTCACACTTGATACATTAAACGGACTAGCTATTCTAGGGACTTTATTAAACAAACATAATAAAGAAAAATCCTTTTATTATTAATAAATAATTCGATACATGTACCAAAAGTATTGGCCTTTAGGGCTTACACCAGAAGAGAACCCACTAGCACTAGAGCCAATCAGGCATACCCCTAATGCCCATATGTCTAGTATGGCCATCATGCTTTTGCTGCGCAAGAGGCTTTGTCAATGGGTCAACAATATTGTCAAGTGTAGGTACTCTGCATATTTTCACATCTCCTCTATCTATTATCTCTCGAATGATGTGATAACGCCTAAGTATGTGTTTGGATCATTGGTAAGATCTAGGCTCCTTAGCTTGTGCGATAGCACCCTTGTTATCACAATAGAGACCAATGGGATCCACAATGCTAGGAACTATGCCAAGTTCACTAATGAAATTTTTGATCTAAACAACTTCCTTTGTTGCACTTGAGGCAATAATATACTTGGCCTCGGTTGTAGAATCAGCAAATGTATCTTGATTTAAACTTTTCTAGCTCACAGCGCCACCATTTAAGCAAAACACATAACCAGATTGTGATCTATAGTCATCCTTATCTGTTTGGAAGCTAGCATCGGTGTATCCAATTACAGCAAGCTCTTCCTGACCTCCATATATCAAGAATAAGTCCTTAGTCCTTCTCAAATACTTAAGGATATTCTTGATAGCTACCCAATGAGCATCACCGAGATCAGATTGGTACCTACTCGTTGCACTTAAAGCATACGAGACATCTGGTCGAGTACATAACATGGCATACATGATAGATCCTATTGCAGATGCATATGGAATCTTATTCATGCGATCCCTTTCTTCCTTAGTTGAAGGGGATTGTATTTTTAATAGACACAGGCCATGTTGCATAGGTATGAATCCTTTCTTGGAACCATGCATATTAAAGCGTCTCAACACTTTGTCTATGTATGTACTCTGACTTAGGCCAAGCAGTTTTTGTGATCCATCTCTATAGATCCGGATTCCTAATATATAGGTTGCTTCACCCAGGTCCTTCATAGTAACGCATTTCCCCAACCAAGACTTTACTTGTTGTAGGGTAGGGACATCGTTTCCAATGAGTAATATGTCATCTACATATAATACCAGGAAGACGATCATGCTCTCACTGACCTTCTTGTAGACACAAGGCTCATTTTCATTCTTGATGAATACGTATTGTTTTACTGTTTCATCAAAACAAAGATTCCAGCTTCTAGAAGCTTACTTCAATCCATAGATTGATCTTTGTAACTTACATATCTTTTGGGCTTCTTCTGGTATGCCAAATCCTTAAGGCTGTGTCATGTACACATCCTTAAGAAAATTCCCGTTAAGGAAAGCAGTTTTGACATCCACCTGTCATATTTCATAATCATGATATGCAGTGATAGCAAGTAAAATCCGAACAGATTTAAGCATTGCAACTGGTGAAAAGGTTTCATCATAGTCAACCCCATGAATTTGTTTATACCCTTTTGCAACGAGTCTTGCCTTATAGGTATGTATCTTACCATCCATGTTAGTTTTCTTTTTGAATACCCACTTGCATCTTATAGGGTTAACTCCTACATGAGGCTCTACCAAGGTCCAAACTTGGTTTGTGTACATGGAATCCATTTCAGATTTCATAGATTCTAGCCACTTATCAGACTCGGGACCAGTTATGGCCTATTGGTAGGTCACAGGATCATCTTGATCCATGAGTAATACATCACCTTGATTAGTTATGAGATATCCATATCTCTCAGGTAGGTGACGTATCCTGCTTGACCCACGCTAGTCTTGTTCTACTTGAGCAGGTTGCTCTTCCATAACTACTTATGTTTCCTGCTCTAATTCCTCCATAGGTGTATCAATGCTTTGTGATTCTTGAATTTCTTCAAGCTCTACTTTCCTCCCACTGATTCCTTTGGAAATAAAATCCTTTTCTAGGAAAACTCACGTTCGAGCGGCAAACACTTTGCCCTCAGAAGGATTATAGAAGTAATACCCTTTTGTTTCTTTAGGATACCCCTCAAATAAGCATTTGTCAGATTTGAGCTCAAGCTTAGTTGAAATTTGTCGTTTCACATAAACTTCGCAAGCCCAAATCTTCATGTAAGACATATGTGGTTTCTTACCACTTCATATCTCATATGGTGTCTTCTCAACCTTTTTGGATGGAACACTGTTAAGTGTGTAAGCTGATGTCAATAGTGCATGTCCCCAAAAGGAGTTTGGAAGATTGGCGTGACTCATCATGGATCGGACCATGTCTAACAAGGTTCAATTTCTTCTCTCAGATACACTGTTCCATTGGGCTGTTCTAGGAGGAGTAATTTGGGATAAGATCTCACACTCTTTCAGATGGTCATCAAACTTTAGGCTTAAATACTCACCACCTCGATCTGATTGAATAGTTTTAATATTCTTACCTAATTGGTTTTGTACTTCATTCTTGAATTCTTTGAACTTTTCAAAGGACTCCGATTTGTGTTTCATTAAATACACATAACCGTATCTACTGAAATCATCAGTAAATGTGATGAAGTACCAAAAACCTCCTCTAGCTGGTATGTTCAGTGGTCCACATACATCAGTATGTATGAGGGCCAAAAGATCATTAGCTCTTTCACCTTTTCCTGTGAATGGAGACTTTGTCATCTTTTCAATTAAACAAGATTTGCACGTCTCATATGATTCATAATCAAAAGAGTCCAAGAGTTCATCTTTATGGAGTTTGGAAATGCGTTTCTCATTTATGTGGCCTAATCGACAGTGCCAAAGGTAAGCTGGATTTAACTCATTAGGTTTCATCCTTTTAGTATTAATGTTATAAATAGGCATTTCCAGATCAAGGATATATATTCCATTGTTCATTTGTGCAGTAGCATATAATATATCATTCAAATAAATTGAGCAACAATTGTTCTTTATTATAAATGAAAAACTAAACTTGTCCAAACAAGAAACGGAAATAATATTCCTGCTAATTGTAGGTACATGATAACAATTCTCTAACTGAATTATTAAACCACTAGGTAAAGTCAATACATAAGTTCCTATGGCTAAAGCAACAACCTTTGCTCCATTGCCAACTCGTAGGTCAACTTCATCTTTTGCCAAATCTCTACTCCTTTTTAGCCCCTGCACATTGGTACAAATGTGAGAACCGCATCCATTATCTAATACCTATGATGCAGAAGTAGATAAATTAATTTCAATAACAAAAATACCTGAAGTTGAAGTCTCTACTCCATTATTCTTATCTTCCAGGTACTTTGGGCAATTTCTCTTCCAGTGTCTGGTCTTACCGCAATGGAAGCAGGTGCCTTCCTTTGCTATGCCTCAACTAGGCTTCAAAGCAGGAGCAGTGGGTTTGGGTTTGGCAACTTCCTTTTCTTTCCCTTTATCAGCCTGCCTGGTGGGTCTTTTGTTCTGTCTCTTTCCATTTCCGATCATCAGAATGGACTTCCCTTTTGACTTCAGATTCTGCTCAAAAGTTCTTAACATGGCTAGCAGTTCAGGAAGAGATTTGTCCATATCATTCATATTGAAATTAAGGATAAATTGACTGAATCTATCTGGCAACGATTTTAAGATAAAATCAGTCGCAAGTTCCTTCCCGAGGGGAAAACCCAACCCCTTAAGGTTCTCCACATACCCAATCATCTTGAGCACATGAGGACCTACAGGGGCTCCCTCAGCTAACTTGCCTTGAAAAAGGGCTTTTGAAACTTCAAACCTTTCATGCCTTGCCTGCTCCTGATAAAGCATCTTCAGGTGTTGGATCATATTGAACGCTGCCATGTTCTCATGTTGCTTTTGCAACTCCGAGTTCATAGTAGCTAGCATGAGGCAAGCAGTTTCATTGGCATCATCAACATGCTTCTTATAAGCATCTCTTTCTGCCTTAGGTGCAAAACTAGGAGGTTCCTCTTCAGGAACAGGTTTCTCCAAGACATACAACTTTCTATCATGTTTGAGGACAATCCTCAGATTTCGGTGGCAATCCAGAAAATTTGTCCCAGACAATTTTTCCTTATCAAGGATTGATCACAAAATGTTGTTAGAGGTGTTTGTTGTCATGGTAATCTACATGAAAATAATGAAAATATAAGTATCAATAACATATTTAATTAGGCCTTTAATTAAATATGCTCCCACTATTTTACTCAAAACAAATGACCCTCACCATTTGATTCGGAAAGTCCTGTTGGAAGATTTTCTAGTGGGTTGAGATCCATATTTCACTTTGTTTTAAGTCCACGTATGAGGATTACACAAAACTAGGTTATTTAGGTAGGAACTCCTTCAAATTGTATTTAATACAACTCTCGAATATTTTAGTTGGGTGAATAACTCCTTATTCTAATCCATCACATGGATCATTTCCAACTCTTGCTTCTAAACATATATAATCTTATTATAATTTGTTTAGTTAAGTTTGACCCATTGTTTTAGCAATTGGATATTACAATTATCCCATCGCACCTTACTAATATAGAATATGCATCTCGCGTTGGTGAAACCTACATTATTCGATAGTAGTCTTGATGAATGCTAAAACTTGGAAAGCATAAACTTAATATTTAATTTGAGGGTATTTGCAATTATTCTGATCTCACCGGCTCATTTATCATATAAACCGTCTCTCACATGCATCAACATACATTCACATGCATCAACATACATATTGAAACAGTTATGGCCCCTAGCGCAATTGTTCTCCCAAGCCAACGAGAGAACCTAAGCTAACCTAATAACGATCTAAGCTTCTCCAAGCAAGATCTTCAAGGCTGTCCTCCTTTGATATTGTATTCTTCTCTTTCTTCATAAGATTACATTACATAAAAGAAACTCGTTTTACATACGAGGGAGTGAGATGATAAAAGAAGTTACATTAAGAGATTAAAAGAGAGGCACGACACGCATGTCGTATTTTAAAATCCCAAAACAAAATAAAGGAAAACTAAGGCCATAACCGATCACCACAAGACAATAATAATAAACACATTATTATTATTAATTTAAATTCTGTTAATTAATTAAAAACAAATTAAATCTCGGCGACCGATCACATTACGCAGAGTTAGCCAGGGGTCCGCTGCCCGGTCAACACTTGATACTTTAAAGCACAACTCTTGCGCAATCACAACCCTAATCTCACAACTCTTTGTAATCACAACCTTTGCCGTCATTAACCCTAATGCACCAATTTCAGACCGTCAAACACACCTCGATTGTTAATTCAGTATGATTGATCAACACGTCATTGCTTCACCATACTAATGTCGGATCAAGAAGCAAATGACCATTGATCGCTCAAAGGAAAACAACCATTACGTGTTTGAATGAACGAAACAGAAACAATATATCATAATTACCTAATTTTGCATCAGGATTACTTATATCATATATATAACTTGATAGATCTCAATTGCGTAACCTATGGACGATTGATGTATCGCTGCTTCACCATACTAACGTCGAATTCTAAAGCATAATCAACATCAATCATCCAAATCGTACACACATGATGCCAAATTTAATTACTCTTTTATTCTTTGATTCATTCTGTCTTTTAATCGTATTAATACAGAAAATACAGAAAATACAGAAAATAAACAGCTATCATATGCATGGTTTCGTAAGTGGCTCTGACACCACTGAAGGAGAAGAGCGATCCAAAACGCAGCGGAATTTAAAATTTCTCCTTTAGTGATCCTTAAGAATGGGCATGATCAGTGATAGAATCGTTACCTCTTGTGGCGATTGAAACCTTTGATGCAGATCTACGGAGCGATCACGAACGTTGAATGGTGACAACGCCTCTACTCAGTCCACACGATCAGATTCCTTCAATCTCAGTGCTAGCTATTACGAATGAAGGCTTTGAGAGAGAGAGAGAGAGAGAGAGAGAGAGAGAGAGAGAGAGAGAGAGAGAGAGAGAGAGAGAGAGAGAGAGAGAGAGAGAGAGAGAGAGAGAAACGAAATTACAACTGCACAAATGCTTCTGCACAAGGGTTCTATTTATAGAACCACTTGTGTGGGCTGCAAGCTAAAAAACCCACTTAAGTGTATGTGGCCCATATCTTATAATATGCCAAAATCACTTAAGCGCGTGGTACCTTACCATATTTCATATTCTACTTAAGTACACCGTACCTTACGATGTTCTACAATTCACTTAAGTGGACCATACCTTACGGTGTTCCTTAGTTACTCTATCTCTCATCAATCCGTCCTTTTGTGTGTGACCCTATAGATTTTCGCGGCATTGACAATTATATTAAATCACGTATTTAACATAATAAATAGTTAGCAGTATCTAGCAACACATCACTGCTACCCAAGACACGAAAATGTCATGTGATCCGACAAATCCTTTTGTGGTAATACTTATGTGTACAATTACCCTTTTGCCCTTATGTCTATATTGAACACAAGACATATACCGTGTCATCCTTGTCCAGTTCAATATTGGGCCCGTAGACATTTATCCTATTACGCAGGATGGGAAAATTCCATCTAGGTCACTCATGTCCCTCAACATGCTTTGTAGAGTACCCATCAACTGTCTTTATGGTCATCCAGTTACGGACAACGTTTGATCAATAATAAGGCACTCGACTCTACATCTAGGGTTCATAGTGATTTCAGGTTGAAGGGTGGTATACACCATTATCACCATGAGAATAACTTATGACACTTTTTATAACATTCTATATAGTATTCTCATAGTGGGTCAATCCAGTATAAATATTACTCTTAATATTCATACTTATGTTTAAGACTTGATAACTCCTTATCCATGATCCATGAGATGTGATCATCAGTCTATATACATAATAGTCTTAATGCTTTAATGTTATCCCACTTCACAATAAAGCTTGACTATAGATACTTTAAGAATAGTGTCCTTATGTTTAAGGGGATCTCATGATTAAGTCACACTTGATACATTAAACGGACTAGCTATTCTAGGGACTTTATTAAACAAACATAATAAAGAAAAAGCCTTTTATTATTAATAAATAATTCGATACAAGTACAAAAAGTATTGGCCTCTAGGGCTTACACCAACAGAGAACCCACAGAGGCTCTCCGAATTCTCATGTCAAGAATCTATTGGGTTCCACGATGACCATAGATAGAGAGCCCCACTAAGGTTCTCCGACTTTTTCCACTGAAGCCGTAGCTTTTTCCAACTTCATTAAAGTCGCTAATCTTCACAAATACGCGCCAAGATAAAATTCCCTAGGAATTGATCCATCATCAAGACCACAAATTTATGAGAGCTTACTTGATTAAATGCATTTATGTCAAGTTTAGGAGACCCGAGATAGAACTCAAAACACTTCATCCTTACAGGCTTTGCACCCTTACATACCTCATGCTTTGGGGGCTTATGCACATCTAAAAAATTCTAGATAGTCGAGATATCTATCTTCAGTGTTGGATAAATTGGATGTCTAAGATCCCATTTTGAACATATAGACCGACCCGTGATAGATGCCGGAGGACCGGGTTGGTCACCCGCCACAACAAAATTATGATCTGTCTGTTACAATGTTCCTTCATAAATCATTTGAATGTTATAACCTGCATCAATGATGGACGGCTGTAACAAATGTTTCACTAATGGTCATCAAAGCATTACTTATGGTCATAACTAGGTGAATCTGTTGAAATACCGGAAAGGAAAGAAAAACAGTATAATTATGATATCAAAGCAGAGAGGGTGAAGGACAATTAGGTGAGAGCAATATGAGAACAACATCCCTGTAAGACTCAGGGATCCCAAAAATTGAGTTGGTTATCTCACCCTCCCATATACCAATCATAGACACTAACTAGTCATTTGTGACTTTCCCTAACTAGCATCAAGAAGATTAACTTTTTAATATTTTTAGCAAGAAAATTTATATACATAAAAAATTATCGACACGTATTTATTATTATTATTATTTTTAAATAATAAACTCTTTTGATTAAATAATTATTTTTATTATATTTTAAAAATAAATATGGATACCATATTAGTATTTGCGTCTAAGCACTTGTGTACTACTCATCAACTATCAACCAATTAAAAATCAATTGTTTGAACTTTCTAAATTGCGTTTTTCCTATAAATTATTTACATTAAGAAAATGACATTTAAGTAATAAAGTAATGTTTACCTTTTAAATTCTCATCTCCTATAAAAGTATTACATGTGACACTCATTTTCCAATCTTCATCAATTACATCACAATTAAATATTATAATCACTCATTCTCTCTTTTGATTAAAATTTGAAATCTCTCTCACCTTTCTTTTTCCCACACTTTCTCACTTTCATTTTAATTTTAATTTTCCCCCTTTATTTATTAATTATCACTAAAAATATTAATAATCTATTTTTTAATTTTAATAAAATTATAATTTACTTTATCTCACATATCACTATCAACACAATACCTATTTTATTTTAATCAACCATTATTTTAATTCGAGACCCAAACTCCTTATTTCTAAATATATATTTTTTTCTTTCTCCTTATCACGAGTATGATTATTTTATATAATTATTATTCATTTTATAAATAAGTAAATCATTTAAAAGTTTACATGTGTATCTAAATATATTTTATATTGTATTAATTTTTTTATCTCATGGATCATTATCAGCAAAAATGTCTATTTTATTTTAATTAATATTTTCTCAAAAGACAAAATCTTTATTTCAAAATATCAAAATTTCCTTTTTATTTTCTTTCGTCTTCTCACAAGTCATTTTTCTTCTTCTTTTTTCATAATTATTTAATAGAATTGAGATTATATAATTATTTTTCATTTTACAATTAAGTAATTCATTTTAAATTTATATATGTAAATAAATATATTTTATATTGTATTAAATAAATTTTATATCCACGAGTCAGTATCAGCACAATACATATTTTATTTTAATCAATAATTATTTTAATTGAAAAATAAAAATTTTATTTTTAAATATTAAATATTTATATTTTTATATTTTACTAAATATTTTAATACAATTGAATTTATATAAGTATTATTTATTTAAAATCAATATTTAATTTCAAATTAAAATATATATTTAAATATTTTATATCATATCAAAATAATTTACACGTCACGTATCTAGCTAGTTAAACAAAACTAAAATACCAAAGATAATGACTCCCCAAAAATATTTGGTGTATTCTTTATTTTAAAATTTAATTACAAAATACTTGTCCAAAAACATATACGTCATGCTAATATCTTTGATTTGATTATAGAATCTCAAATTCCATTATCTTCTTTTCTTCTTGACCAAAAAATAAAATTATTACAACAAATCCTAAACAGCCGCTATTTAAAGCCCAACCACACCTGCAGCATACCACGCACACATCTCAAACTGAAACTCAAACTCTCATAGCAAAAGCTTCAAACTCGACCCCAAAAAAACTGAAAAAATCCACTCAAACCGTTTAACACTTCACACCACAAACATGATAGCTTACCTTGAACACTTCGTTCATGGAAACGACACAGAATCATCTCCAAACGACGACGTTTCTTCCCTCCAAAGCTCTTTCCATTTCGCCCCAAACTCCATCGCCACCAAAGACTTCGGCGGCCTGAAATCCTCCAACCCCCTCGCCGTAATCCGTCCATACTCCACCGCCGACGTCGCGAGAGCCGTCAAAGCAGCAGCAACAACCACAAACCTAACAGTGGCCGCACGTGGGAATGGCCACTCCATTAACGGCCAAGCCATGGCAGAAAAAGGACTAGTCCTCGACATGCGCGCCACCGCGGAGGAACATTTCCAACTCCTCTATCTCGAAGGATTACCATACGTCGACGTTTCAGGAGGGGCATTATGGGAAGAAGTGTTGAAACGCTGCGTTTCGCAGTTTCAACTTGTTCCTAGATCGTGGACGGATTATCTCGGGCTAACGGTGGGTGGAACGCTCTCTAACGCCGGAGTTAGTGGGCAGACTTTCCGTTACGGTCCACAAACGGCAAACGTAACAGAATTAGAAGTCGTTACTGGGAAAGGTGAAAGCTTAGTTTGCTCCGAAAATCAAAATTCAGAGCTTTTTTTTGCAACGCTTGGTGGCCTCGGTCAGTTTGGTATCATCACTCGAGCTAGAATCATTCTTCAACAAGCCCCTGATATGGTAATTTCATGTGCACAACCATTAACTAAGCCAGTTTAAAGAGATTATTTTTATTACTGAACTAATTATTATTATTATTTTTTAATTAGGTGAGATGGATAAGGGTGATCTACTCGGAATTTGAGGACTTTACTAAAGATGCAGAGTGGCTGGTGACACTACCAGAAGGTGACGGTTTTGATTACGTGGAAGGGTTCGTTGTGGCTAATAATGATGACCCGTGTAATGGATGGCCCACAATTCCGATGGGTTCGAACCAAATCTTCGACCCGGTTCATCTTTCTCCTTCAGCCGGACCGGTTCTCTATTGCTTAGAACTCGCGCTTCACTATCGTAAAACCGCTCGCTCTTCCGAAGTTGACACGGTAATTAACTATCCTAACTAGATAATCACATTAATTAGTTCATTTATCAAATTTTTAAATAATTTTTCGATGAAAAATAATTAATTACTGTAATTTTTTAAAAATGAATAAATAAGAATCCGCACATCCGCATTTGATATCTCTATAGAGTTGTTATAACTGATATAGTTGAACAGAACAAAATAAGGCATTATTAGTGGTAGCGAAACAAATTTAGTGGGACCTGAGAAAAAAAGTCAAATATATGCAGATTTCACCTACACATGTACGAAGTTGAGAAATGGAGGGGGTTTATTTAATTCTCTTCTGGCATAAGCTTGATACATAACGTCACATATCATTTGGGTATAAGTGTTAGTTTTGGAGTTTGAGATTTTATTTTTATTCATTATTTATTTGGAATTTGAATTTTTTTATCTGAAGAGGAAATGGCTATGGTTGGGGGAAAACTGACTACACGGTCGTAATGTATCTTCCATTGGATTTTCTGACACATTACCTCTACTTAAAAGCCTGTGTTGTTGGTTTCAAATTACCAAATGGGACTGTACTTTATTTTTTGGATACCTTAGCAATTAGCATAAAATAGTAAAATTGGGTTTTTCTTGGTTAAGGTTAAAATGGTCATGTAACATTAGTGAGTGCTTCATTTGTTCTGATCGTTGAGATCTCGCTGACGTTTATTTACGGTCCCCACGGTACCGAAAATGGCCAAAAAACCATCATTTTCTGGAATCTGTAGTATTAATATTTAAAATATTTTATGCAGCTATGGATTTTTTTGAATGACGTAAATACCCTTGATGTTGTAGAAAGTGGATAGATTGCTTGGAGGGCTGAGATTTGTTGAGGGTGTAAAGTTTGAGGATGATGTGAAATATGTGGATTTTTTGTTACGTGTTAAGCGTGTGGAAGAGGATGCAAAAGCTAAAGGTATATGGGATGCACCTCATCCATGGTTGAACATGTTTGTGTCCAAATCCGACATTGGCGATTTTGATCGTGAAGTGTTCAAGAAAATCCTTAAACATGGGGTTGGTGGTCCCATTCTAGTCTATCCACTATTGCGAAGCAAGTAAGTACAATTACACAGTTATAGTTGCAAATATTTTTATTAGTAGAAAGGTTTAACTAGTTAGCACTATTAAATTAATGTTTTCAAACTCGAATTATGAATTGATTAGTTATATCAGTTAATATACGTGAAAATATCAAAACGACTTATAATAAAAAACAGAAATAATATTATTGTATACGATTCACCTGAGCCATTTGGCTCATTCCCCGCGATGGACCACCGATTTTAAACAAGGTGGTTAAGAATGGGTCTCTTGTGACTTTGCACTTGTTTTGAACTAGAATGGGACCCCATTGCCATATACTTCACCATCTATTGGTTGTATAGTAGCCTCACTTGTTTCAACATACTGCGGTTGTACCTTCTTTATCTCACCTTGTTCGTACTTTATACTTTCTCTTTTTCACTTCTTGGAAATTCTTTTAATGTTTCTTCTCAAATAGTAGTAGTAGTACTGGTTAAAAAAATTACTTGTTTGTATATTAATTGTATAATTTGTATGTATGTATGCGAATAATTTCAACTATTTCTTTGTTCATATAAGCCACTTTACCCTAAAAAAATTACTTGCTATTATCACATTGTTTCATTTTTAAAAAAACACACATATTTATTAGGCAATTTTTGTCCTATCCTTGTTATTATTCACTATCACTCCTTGCCTGTGGTTGGCTAATAAGGTAACTGGTAACCTACATTCCTTTTTGGTGGGACAGCCATATAAACAAAGCTAATAGCACAATGCACATAAAACTAATTTTAATATTTTTTAATATCAATTTGGAAGGAATGAGTGGTTGAATCGTTACTTTTTTAATTTTTAATTAAAATTACTATTAGATATTGCCTTTTTTCCAACTTTATCAATCTTTAAATTCTGATTCTTTAACGTCAATTTGAAAATTCTGGAGCCACTATCTGCATAATTTTCAAAGCTGTTTAATAAACTTAAAATATTTAATTATTGTTTTAGAACTTAAGAGAAATTATTTTGGCATTCCAAAAAACAACAACATATCTTTCATGATCAATTTTGCCAATAAGAATGGACAATGATGTTTATTCGCCAACAGGATTATAGTGACACCAGGTTTTGTATTCTCTCTTGCAATAGGATTTGATTTCTGACACACAAAAACAAAATCTCCCTTGTGGTTCCACATACACAGGGATATATTGATGCTCTGCTTTTTCTAAGGATTGGAATTTGGTTCCCTCTTCCTCAAGGGTCCCCTCCCCCACCTTGCCCTATCTGCAACTGGTTTAAATCACGCGTGCGACCCATGAATCGACTTCGTGCATTAATTCACTATCAACATTATTAAGACATTCATTACATTGCATGTTTTGTTAGGCCAACAGACCACCATAAATAACTCATTCAAAAGATCAAGATTTGATGAAGTTCTCTAGGTTTACCAAAAAAACTCATCTACATTGAATGATATGTTGCATATACTATTGCATTATGTTCCTTAAAATGTTGAAAAGTATAACTAGGACTTGTTTCACTCAACTTGGTGGACCTAGATCATGCCTTTCTAGAAATTTGTGAAATCAAATACTACTACTATTCTTGTCATCTTGTATCCTAAATCATGATTTGAATTGAAATTTTTCTAATTGATTAATTAATAATTAAGTTTTATATTTTTGTTTTTGTTTTTGTTTTTATGATTACTAATCAGGTGGGATGATAGACACTCAGTAGTGGTACCAGACAGCAACATTTTCTACATAATAGCATTGCTTCGATTTATTCCACCACCACCAAAGGGACCACCTACTGAAAAATTGGTGGCACAAAACAATGCAATTATTCAACTCTGCTACAATAAGGGATTCAATTTCAAGCTATATCTTCCTCACTACTTGTCACACGAGAATTGGATGCGTCACTTTGGAGATAAATGGAATAGATTTGTTCAGAGAAAACAAAATTTTGATCCAATGGCTATTCTTGCACCTGGTCAGAAAATATTTTCCAGAAACCATCTTAAATAATAATAATAATAATTAATTATAGATTATTAGTTATTAGCTAGATTTATAGTAGATTGTTTTTCTATGTAATTTTGTTTTGATATATTTTTTTCCTCCTCGTTGTTTCTTTCCCCAACCAATTACTAAGGTGTATGCATTCATATTGTAAATGAATATTTTTGGGGTGAAATCAATGTGAATCTTTATCCTATAAAGAGGTTCATGCATCAAATTAAAGGGCTAAGATTTTTATGTAGAAAGGTTCGAACTAATCTTGGTGATGCATGACAGGAATATGAACTAGTGATTAATAATAGGTTAAAGTCAGTGTCATCCCATCAAGCAAACTAAATACTGCTTGTCAACAACTATAAGTCCTTTTCCTATATACTCTCTTTGGATTTAGTCTTTTATTAGAACCTAGCTATGTGCCAAATTAAATAGCTATTTGGACCGCGCACTGAACTTATATGTGTCTTATCTGAGACAATGTTAACTGGCTATTATGTTTCTATTCAACTTTGTTGCTTCTTCCCTACCTAGTGCTTAACAGTAGTGTACACTCATTTATTTTTCCATTCAATACAAATTAAGGAGACTTTTCATTATCATGCAATCAATCTAAAAGCTGCAGAGGTCACGGGTTCCCACTTGTTTACTTTAAATGATGAATTTTAATTACTAAGTTTGTATTTGACGACAACAAAAAAAATCAATCTATAATTTAATTTTACTTAAAAAATTATTAAATAAAAAAAAATTGTGGCTCAATTAGTTGGATGTTTGGGTTAGATAATGCTTATATATTGAATGATCCATATTGGAATCGTGAACAAAATATTTTCTTTATAGTATTTTAAACACTCTCAAATATCTTAGAGTTTTTATGCAGAAATACTTAGGATAATTTAGCATATATTCGAGTTTGCACAAGACAGATGAAAATTCGAATATAGGGAAGAAAATCTTGAATTTTTCTGAAGAGAATATATGTTGTGATATTATTTTTGAATTCAGAATGATTTATTTATAGGTCATTTTTTGCGACCCTTGATGAAACAACATCTTTCAACAACACTTTTATCAAAAGATGCCTAAGTGCTCAAGTGCCGCCTACAACTCGCCACTAGCGCCTTTACGCCCACACCCTCGAACCCAGTCCCGGAGGCAGAGCTGGTGTCGTCAGAGGTGACACCGGCAAAAAGGTGTATGGATGAGACAAATGACATAATGATTGAAACCACCACACTAGTCCATTTGACACTTTATCCTCTTATGTTATTTTGTGTAGTTAATGAACATAACTCTTTATAAAAGCTTTTAATGTGAGTGTCACTTTCTATGTGAGACTATTTTCCAAGCATTTATTAGTATTTACTCACTTTCACTTTTCTTGTCCTTTTGGAACATACTCATGGACATTTATGGTTCATAAATTACTGTAATCCTCCACTTGTTCTAATAATGACAAGACTAATTTCAGAAAAGAAAAACAAATAATGTTAATACTTTTAAGTATTTTTCGATTTGAACTTAACCTTAGGAAAGATAAAACAAGATATAATTGGAATGTTAGGTAGCAATGGCTTAAACTGTTATCACTTGTGATTCTACCAGCGTTACCTTACACACACTCTTTAATGGTTCTTCGCCTATATCTCTCGTCTAGTACTATTTATGGTCATGTGCTTTTCCAATTTTCGTGAATTTTTCATGAGAGAAACTCCAACTCACACTTTGAGACAACACCATCTCAAAATTCACATATGTGAAGTTCATATTGTATTTATTTTCTTGAGATACTTATCCTCAATAAAGAACTTCATTAAGAGTCTTGAAAAAACTCAACCCTCAATATGTAATAATCAACATTGTCACATAATGTTGCACAAACATCCAAATCAATGACTTGTTGTTATCCATTCAATCATAGGTTGAGCTTTGTTAACTTCGGATTGGGTTGCTACCGGCCAATGGCGTAGTAAAGGATCAGCTAAATTATACCTTGCTCGTATATATGTCAGTAAAATGATCCTATCCTTAATTAATTTTCAAGCGAAATAATGTCTAAGACCTATGTGTCTATAATTTCTATTGTATATTTCACTGAATTCTCTTGCTATGGTGGCTTGGCTATCACAATGTATCAACACTTTCAAAATATTATCTTTAGCCAATGGAACTTCCAACAAAAGGTCCCTTAACCATTTTGCTTCTTGACCAGCGGAAGTAAGAACCACAAACTCTGATTCCATGGTCGAAAGAGTAATGCATGTTTGTTTCTTCCTCTTCTAAGAAATCACACCTCCATCCAATGTAAATATCCATACTATTTTAGATTTATGATCTCCAACACTCGATATCCAACTAACATCGGTATATCCTTCTAATATGGCAGGAAACCTACCATAATGAAGGCCAAGATTTTTAGTCTTTAAGAGGTAACCAAAAATCCTAATTATGGTCTTCCAACGTTCACCATTTGGATTGGTAATAAATATACTCATATTACTAACTGCAAATCCTATATCAGGTCTGGAACACTGCATTAAATATATTAGACATCCAACTGCACTTGCATATTTCATTTGAGCCACAATTCTTCCATTGTTCTTTTAAAGTTTGACACTAGGATCAAATGGAGTGTTTACTTCCTTAAAGTGCAGGTGTTTGAACTTATCCAACATTTTCCCAATATAATGTGTTTGACTAAGTTCATAAGCTTCACTTTTTGTTCTACTTTGATCCCTAAAATAGTGTCAACTACTCCAAGATCTTTCATCTTGAATGTGAAAGTTATAAATCTCTTTGTTTTTAAAATTCCATTCATCGCATTGCTAATTATCAACATATCATCAACATATAGACACAAAAATATTACAATGTTTCTCCGCACCTTTGGGTAGAAACATTTTTCACAAGAATTTAGAGTAAATCCATTTGAAAGTCTGACAAATTTAAACTTTTGATGTCATTGTTTTGGTGTCTGTTTTAAACCATATAAGAATTTGACAAGTTTGCATACATTTTGTTCATTTCCAGGAAGCACATAACCTTCTAGTTGTCCCATGTAGATTTCCTTATCAAGATATCCATTTAAGAATTTTTGTTTTAACATCCATTTGATAAACAACAAGGTCATTCAAAGAAGTTAATGCAAACAATACTCTTATTATCGTCGTCCTTGCTATTGGTGCATATATGTCAAAATAATCAACACATTCTTTTTGTCTGAACCCTTTTGCTACTAATTTAGTCTTATACGCGTTTAATGTGCCATCATTATGATACTTCTTTCTAAACACCCATATACATCCAATGGGCCTTGAACCCTTTGAAAAATCGACAAGTTCCCAAGTGTGGTTTGAGATAATTGAATTCATTTCGTCTTGGATAACATGTTTCCAAAAAGAAGAGTCCCTTGAAGTCACTACTTATTTATTGGTTTTAGGATTATCTTTTAATTGTAGAATAAAGGGATTTTATTAACATCATTCTCGCAATTTCCTTCAACTAGATAAAAGGAAATGAGTTGAGAATCGATTTCCTTTGGTCCTAGAACTTTAGTTTTTCGGGCTATTTTGCTCATCCTAGGCTCGAGTTGTGTTTCAACAATCAGTGAAATACTTTCGGGTTATGTTTCATTAATTCGGGGAGATTCTTCATCACAAGATTCTTCATTAGTGGGAATCTCAGATTCCTTATCCTTCGTGATAAGGTTTTCAAAGAACTCCACATCTCAGAATTTAACGATTACATTAAACTCCAGATTTAAAAGTCTATATGCTTTGATTTTGGATGCATATTCTATGAAAGCACATTTGATCCCTCGAGGACTCAATTTAGTTCTTTTAGGATCCATACTCTTGTAGTATGATACACATCCATACACTCTAAAATAACTGATATTTGGTGATCTACCTTTCCGTATCTCATATGGAGAAATACCAGTTAGCTTTAAAGGAATCTTATTCATGATATGGCATACGGATAGTAATGTTTCACCGCACAAATTAAATGGTAACTCATAATGAATTAACATAACATTTATCATTTATTGATATGTTCGATTCTTTCTCTCGACTAGTCCATTTTATTATGGTGTATGAGGTGTAAAACGTTCATGTATAATGCCATATTCTTTACAATATACTTCAAATTCTGTAGAAACGTATTCACCGCCCTTATCACTCCTAAGAACTTTGATATTTCTACTTAATTTATTTTTTACTTCTTCTTTATTAATTTTAAAGGCATTAAAGGCATCATTTTTATGCTTTAAAAGGTATACATGTGTGAACCTAGAGCAATCATCGATAAAGGTTAAGCAAATTTGATGTTCTTTCAACACATATTTTATTTAACATATATTTTACATTTTTCGAAATCATGAATGTTGCATGAGATCAATCCAAATTTAATTAGTCTATTCATAGTACTAATACCAATATGTGTTAATCTAGAATTCCATAAAGAAATAGATTCAAGCATATAAGCAGAATTAGAAATTTCATTAATAATATTATCAGTAGTACAAAGTTTGATCATTACCTCACCGAAATATCATTTTCCTACAAATACACTATTACGGGTTAATATTAATTTTCCTGATTCACAAACAAACTTATTTCCCTATTTTCCCAATAAGTCCCCAATAACAAGGTTCCTATTCATGTCGGGACATGAAATACATTGACAATAGCGACTTTCTTGCCTGAAGTGAAATTTAGTCCAACAGATCTCATTCCAGCGACTCTAGATCGTACTTTATTTCCCATATGCACTTCTTGTCCATCATTTATTTCAGAATAGGATTTAAATGCTACTTTGTCATAAGAAACATGCACGGTAGCACATGTATCATACCACCATCCTTGCACTCTGCCTTTGATTGCCATAATCTCGCTCATCGTAGCAATTATGTCGTCATTTGTATGAACAATATTAACTTCATTTTTGGACTTGTTATGCCTGCAATCTCGAGCAAAGTGGTCTGGTTTGTCACACACATAGCAACCTCCTTTTGGTCCTTTTGATCCGCTAGAGTTCTTGAAGTTGTTATGTTCCTTCTTAGGGCTAAGATGGTTCTTCGTGCCATCATGTTTCCTCTTTCCTTTTGCAATTAAAACATTGGCTTTAGAGTATCCAATTGATTCATAATATTCTCTTTCCTTTGTATCATTCTCGATTTAAAGGTGTTTATGAAGTTTCTCCAACGAGAAATCCTCAGAACTATGCAGGAATTTCTTCCTGTATCCTTTTCATGAAGGTGGCAATTTCGCAATGATTTCACCAATTTGGAAAGCTTCTGGAATGTCTATTTTTACTGCTTTTATTTTATTCACGAGAAGCTGTAGCTCGTATACTTGTGCAAGAATAGGCTTGAAGTCTAACATTTTAAAATCAAAGTATTTAGATATTAACAACTTTTTTGTACCATCCTCTTCAGCCTTGAACTTGAATTCGAGTGATTTCTAGATCTCTGTTGCAGATTGAGTATAAGTGTATAGATCATAGAGACGATCAAATAATTCATTCAGAATATGTCCACGACATAGCAATTCATCTTCCTTTCATCTCTTTCGTTCCTTATTGACTTCATCGGTGTCATCTTCGGTTGGTTCTGGAATTGGTGTCAAGTTAGGATATATGACAAAGTGAATCTTCAAGGCAGTTAATAGAAACATCATCTTGTCTTGCTAACGAGTAACGTTTGTTCCATTGAAACAATCCAACTTGACAAGGTCCTGGTTCATCACTTTGATGCTTGAAACTGAAGCGTTGATGACCATGATTTGAGATATTATAAGACCGTTAGATAATGCTTCTAGAGTGAATGGACACAGGCTGAAATCATGAACGAAACACTTTCCTTATAGTATTTCAAGCACTCTCTAATGTCTTAGAGCTTCTATGCAGGAATACTCAAGATAATTCAGCCTATACTCGAGTTTGTACAAGACGGATGAAAACTCGAATGTAGGGAAGATAATTTAGAACTTTTCTAAAGAGGATATTTTTTTTGTGGTATTATTTCTGAATTCAAAATGATTTATTTATAGGTCATGTTTGTGTTGTTTGACAAGGTTGCGACCCTCGATGAAACAACATACTTTCAACAACACTTTTATCAAAAGATGTGTTGTTTCGCCTAAAACAACATTTTTAAATATTTGCATGTCTTAATTCAGCAACACTTCACGAAGTGTTGCCTATTTCCGAATTCAAAATTTAAACGTAAGCAAAATAAAAAAATAAGAGCATCAACCATTTACCACATACCCGATTGCTGCAATGTTGTCGTGCGTAAGCGCTCAAGTGCCGCCCACAAGCCGTTATTAACGCCTCTACGCCCACGCCCCCAGACCCGGTTCTGGAGTCGTAGCTGGTGTTGTCGGTGGTGACACTAGCGAGGAGATGTATGGAGGAGACAAGTGACATAATACTTGGGACCACCACACTAGTCCATGTGACACATTACCCTCTTATGTCCTTTTGTTATGTTATTGAACATAACTCTCTATAAAGGTTTTTAATGTAAGTGTCACTTTCTATGTGAGACTATTTTCCAAGCATTTATTGAAATTTACTCACTTCCACTTTTCTTGTTATTTTGGAATATACTCATAGATATTTATTGTTCATAAATTACAACAGTTTGCCAATAAATGTTGATTAAATTGGTAATGAGTTAGTTCATCTATAAAGTTGTGAGTTCAACTCCCGCATCTAATATAAAAACCTTTTCTTTTTGCAATACTTAAATGTCCCTTAAATGCTTTTTGAGCTTTGATGTATCAACTTACTTACTCTTATAAATTTGAAGTTCAACTCACCCAATTTTTTTTGTCATAAAAAACAAATTAGATGTTAGAACTTAGAACTATACCCAACAAATTATGAATTCCGAATTTAATTTACATGAATAAATGGTTGTTAGATTGAGATTGGATATATAGATTACAAAATCACTTCTTTAATTATTTTTAAATTACTTAAAATTTACACCATATGATATCGATTCAGTTCTGAGCTAGCTAAAGATCAAATATAGATAAGATCCAACCATGTGAAGTCAATTAAAACTATTCAATGTATATAATCAACACACGTGAGACTTGACAATAATTTTATGATTTCATAATTTACTTCACTCATCTTGAACTCTGTAACTGACTTGGACATTGGAATATTAACCTTACAGGTCAACCCACGTGCCACAGTATCAGACTGCATTTGGAGTTCATCATTGTCAATCTAGTACAATCCCGATTCTACTCTAGAACAAATTTTGAATATCGATTTTGATTGCGTGAATTTGGCAAACTTAACGACATTAAATAGGATTCCAAAATTTTATGAGTACAACACCAACAACAACTAAGTCTTATCCCACTAAGTGGAGTCGGATACATGTAGAGCTGTCAAAACAGACTATCCGATTCTATACGGGTCGGTCCTGATGGGCCTCAAGTTTCTAAAGTCGGGCTAAAAAAATCCTATTGTAATATGGACTCAAATATTACTACTCGAACTCAGTCTTATACGACTTTATTATTATATTTTTTATACAAAAATTAAAATAAAAACCTCATAAGATTTATTACCAATACAATAAAAAAAATTATATATTTTAAATATAGTATATTTTAAGTTCTATATTAATTTTATAAATACTTTAATATGTTTATGAGTATAATGCATGTCGAAATTGTATAAAATAATATTCAAATATTTAACTTGAGAGAAACTAATAGAATATGAGAAAATTGTTAAATAAAATATAAAACAATTAAATATTAATTTGATTATATTAATTTATACTCCTTTCGTTTCTTTTTAAGTGTTTTTTTTTACTTTTTATACATATAAAAAAAAACTAATCAATATAATAATTACTTAGGGATAATTTTGACAAAAGTACAGTTAATACTACCTTGAACTTGCAATTGACCATTAAAAAAGAACAAAAAATTATCAAGAAAGTGACCGTTAAAAAGGAATATATGGAGTAATATTTAAAAGAGATAAAATTTAGTGAAGTGAGAAAAATAAGTGTGTTGTTTTGGAGTGAGACAACATAAATATTAACATAATTTATAAAAAATTGTAGTTATGCGGGTTTAACGGGCTACCCACAACCCATACGGGTCAACCCTAAAGGATAGTAGACTTTTTATGGTCGGGTTAAAAAAAACCTAAAAAATATAGGCTCTAATTTTAAGGTCCAAACCCTATGATTTCTCGGGTTTGAGTTAGCCCATTTTGACGGCTATATATACATGGATTAACTTTTGTCATAATGTTCTATCAAGGATCATGCTTCTATCCAAATCATTAATCTCGAAATCTTTCTTAATAACTTATCTGAGAATCTTTCTAGATCTTCTCATCCCTCTAATTGTTTGCACTCTCTCCATCTGACATACATTCCTTACTACAGAATCTACTAGTATTCTTTTTAGATGTCCAAACCACTTCAGTATATTTTCTACCATCTTCTCCACTATAGGCGCTACTCCGACACTCTTCTAATATTTTAATTTTTAATTTTATTATGTCGAGTCTTACCAGACATCCACCGCAACATCCTCATCTCTGCTATACTTACTTTATTCTCGTGTTGATTCTTAACCGCTCAACATTTTGTCCCGTACAAAATCGCAAGTCTTACCGCAGTCTGATAAAAAATTTCCTTCAACTTGAGGGGTACCTTTACATCACATAAAACACCTGATACACTTCTCCATTTCAACTCAGCTTGAATTCGATGGTTTATATCCTCGTTCTATTTCTCCATCATTTTATATTACAGATCCAAGATATTTAAACCGTGTAACTTGAAGAATAATATGATCTTCAACTTTCAACTCTTAATTAATTTTTCTTTTGTTGAACTTATATTCCATATTTTTATACGAGGATTCATAAAAAATATGAGTTGCATGTTTATCAATAGAATCATTATTGATTGCTAGACTCAATTCAAATACACAAATTTGAAAGTAAAAAACCACTTGGTTTTGGGTTTGGAGTTATGTAGATAGGATTCTTTATGTCTACTTTTGTAGCTTTTTCATATAGAAAGATCAAATCAACATGAAAAAAAAAGAGCTAAAATCTCAAAGGAAAGCTATCAGTTTCTTTTCTTTTTTCTCTTTGAACTGGTTTCCACACAAATCCTCGGGCTCTGCTAGTTTGACACATAAAAATCAAACAAAATCTACTTGGTTTCATGATTCCCCACTTTCATATTGTTTATTTTCTGGTAACTTTTGTTTCTTTTCGTCTTGTTCTTTTTCTCACCTCTGTAAATTACTTTTTACTCGTCTTATTAAAAGTAGAGAAAATTAAAGTAGAAAAAAATTAATAATATTTTGGGGTCCCCTACTTAACTTTAGAAGGCAATAATAAGATCATGATTTCTTGTAAGAAGCACCAACCAATCACAAAGCGTTACGATATTAGACTCATGCAAAAGTAGCATCTACGTTCTATGGTAAACGTGTCATGCACCAACGTGCTTATTTTACAATCTGCTTTTTTTTTTAATGTGACATGCAGTACGGACGCGTAAACCATGCGCGTGTAAGTGTAATCTTAATTACAAGTTGCAGCTTCCATTTCTACCTTGTTTAATTAGATAAGTACTCTCTTTTAGCAAGGCTAAAGGACAAAAAACAAAAGTTTTAGAACCAATCAAGCAAAATTGATTCAACTTAAAATATTCAAACATGTCAAAATGAGTTACATAACTTAAAGTATACATAAATTAAATGAGATAAGATCATAACAATTATTTATAACTAAAGTTGGTCCTCATCTTATTAGTATTTCTTAAAGATGAGTAAGGCTCAAGCTGAGTGTTGAATATAAAATTATGATAGAAGAACAATTAGTAACAAAAACAAATTGAACTATAAATCTCAAACAACAAACACAATACATAGTATTTGATTATACCGTTTAGTCTAGTGTGTCCGTGTCTCCGACTAAAAATTATAATTTTGATTTCATATATATATATATATATATATATATATATATATATATATATATATATATATATATATATATATATATATATATATATATATATATATATGAAGATTTTATTTATGAAATTTACATTCAAATTGAGAGGTATGACGTCTGTTTAACATTAAAAAACATTGTCATACTTCTATGAAGATTTCATTTATGAAATTTATATTCTAATTGGGAGGTTGTTTTACATTAAAAAATTTATATTCTAATTGAGAGGTTGTTTTACATTAAAAAATTATGTAACAAGTCTAAACTGTATATGAATTTGTCACTGGTGGTTTACTAAGTCAATATTTCAATCACATTCTTGAAAGTATGAGCTTTTTTTTAAATAATATTGTCCAAATGCAAATAAATCTCTAAGAAACCTCGCATCATTATATTTGGTTTTAATGTGATATATCAAGTTATTTTTCAAATAAATGATACTAACGATGACATTGCAACTGAACTCCGTCTTTTAACTAACTAGGTCTCTTTGGCAGCCTCGACATACTCTACATTAGTTGTGGACATGATTGTTGGTGCAAAGGTAGAATAAAAGATGAATATTCTATTAAGAGAATGACGGCTACAAAACATGATTAAAAGTTACAATGATTGACACCCTATTTATAAGCTAAAACTAGGGTTACTACAATAGGATAAAATACTAAAATACCCTCTAACAAACTTAGGGGCTAAGAAAATAATACAATTTAAATATGAATTAAATCTAATAAAATCTAATACCATCCCTTAATTCATATTCCATCAAAACTTGTAACACCAATTCCATCCCTTAATATGAGAAATTGGTCAGTCTTGATAGCTTTCGTCAGAACATCTGCCAACTGCTTCTGAGTGCTGCAGTGTACAACTTCTAACACTCCCCTCTGAACTTGATGTCTCAGAAAATGATACTTGGTCTCAATGTGCTTGCTTCTCCCATGCAACACTGGGTTTCTGGCAAGATTGATTGCAGACTTGTTGTCAATCATCAGCTTCAGAGGTTTGTTTACTTTAATCTTCAGATCCTGCAATAGATTCAGAATCCACACAGCTTGGCATGCAGTAACAGCACCTGCAATATATTCAGCTTCACAAGTTGACAACGCCACAACAGGTTGCTTCTTGGAACACCAAGAAATGGGACCTCCCAGAAATTTGAATAAGTACCCAGACGTACTTCTTCTGTCAACTCTGTCTCCACACCAATCAGAATCTGAATAACTCAGAAGTTCTGACTCATCCTTTCTTCCAGAAGGAAATAATACTCCATACTTCAGAGTTCCCTTGATATACCTCAGAATCCTGACTGCAGCTTGGTAATGGGACCACTTAGGTTTACTCATGAACCTACTAACCATCCCAACTGAATAGCAAATATCAGGTCTGGTATTGCACAAATACCTCAGAGAACCAACTAACTGTTTGAAGGTTGTAGCGTCCACATCCTTTCCATCAGAGTCAGAATCCAGCTTCTGATTTGTATCAGAAGGTGTGACAGCAATCTTACAATTCTCTAATTCAAATCTCTTCAGAAGTTCTAATTCATACTTGAGCTGATGCAAAATAATACCTTTCTCAGAGTATCTGAATTCCATCCCTAGAAAGTATGTCATTTTGCCTAGATCAGTCATTTCGAATTCATTCATCAGAACTTTATTGAACTTGGCTATCTCCTGTTCAGAACTTCCAGTCAGCAGTATATCATCAACATATAAACATACCAAAGTCATATTTCCTTCAGAAGTATGCTGAACATAGACACCGTACTCCATCTCACATTTCTGAAAGCCTTGCCTCTTGAAAAATGAATCAATCTTCAGATTCCAAGCTCTGGGCGCTTGTTTCAATCCATATAGAGCTTTGTATAATCTGTACACCATCCCTTCCTGATTCTTTTTCACAAATCCAGGAGGTTGTGACACGTAAACTTCTTCTTCTAATGGACCGTTCAGAAATGCAGATTTTACATCTAAATGCATCAGAGGCCAATTCCTGTTAGCAGCTATTGCAATCACCATTCTGATTGTTTCATGTCTTGCTACAGGTGCAAACACTTCAGAGTAATCCAGCCCAGGTTTCTGTAGAAATCCTCTGGCTACCAATCTTGCTTTATGTTTGCCAATTGAACCATCTGGCTTTAACTTCTGCTTGAAAACCCATCTGACGCTGATGGCTTTCTTGTCTTTTGGAAGTTCTGTCAGCTTCCAAGTCTTGTTTCTCTCTATAGCATCAAGTTCTTCTTTCATGGCCTTCAGCCAGAGCTTCTGCTTAAGAGCCTCTTCTGTACTTATGGGTTCAGAGTCTACTAACATGGCACACTGAATAACTTCTCCTTCAGAGTCTACTTCAGTGTCTTGCAGCATGTCAAATTCTGCATATCTTCTGGGGATGTTTCTGATTCTTTGTGGTCTCTGAACTTGTTCAGAGTCTTCAACTTCAGAGTTTCTAGCTTCAGATGGTTGACTTCCTCCAGAGCTTTGACCATCTGAAGGTTCTGGCATATTTCCAAAGTCTGAATTGCCACCAGAATCTGGATTACCATCAGAGTCTGGGTCATCAGAGTCTGGATCATCAGAGTCTGAAACATCAGAGTCTGGAACATCAGAGTCTGGAACATCAGATTCTGGATCACTATCAGAGTCAGAATCAACGTCAGAGTTTACTCCAACCTCAGAAATTCTGAACTCTGACCTTTCTTCAGAAGTTCTAACATCAGAATCAGATTGAGACTTATCCCAATTCCAAATTTCTGATTCCTTCACAATCACATCTCTGCTGAATTCAATTTTATTGGTTTCTGGACAATAGAGCTTGTATGCACCTGTACTGTGATACCCTATCAGAATCATCACTTTGCTTCTATCATCCAGCTTCTGTCTTCTGGCTTCTGGAACATGTTTATAGCAAACAGAACCAAACACCTTCAGATGACTAACACTTTGCTTATCTCCAGTCCACTTCTGTATTGGAACTATCTCCTTTAACTTCTTCGTAGGACATCGGTTGAGTACATACGTTGCAGTGGCAACAGCTTCTCCCCAGAGCTTCTGAGGAAGCTTCTTCTCCTTTAGCATGCTTCTCACCATATCAAGCAAAGTGCGGTTTCTTCTTTCAGCAAGACCATTGTGTTGAGGGGTATAAGGAGCAGTAACCTCATGCTCAATTCCATTCTCCTCACAGAACTTCTGGAACTCTTTGGAGTTATACTCACCTCCACCGTCAGTTCTAAGAATCTTCAACTTCTGACCACTCTGATTCTCAGCCTTCATTCTGAACTTCTTGAATTCATCAAACACCTCGTGTTTAAACTTAATAAGGGATACCCATGTCATTCTTGTGAATTCATCAACAAATAACACAAAGTATTTATTCCCTCCAATCGATGCTACTGGAAATGGACCACACACATCAGAATGTACAACTCCCAAGGCATGTTTTGCTCTTGGAGCAGTTTCTGACGCAAATGGCAATCGTGGTTGTTTTCCTTCCATGCAAACTTTGCATGACTTTTCAGGCTTCTTAATTGCAGGAATTCCATGTACCAACTTCTTTGAATTCAGATGTTTTAAGCTTCTGAAATTCAAGTGACCAAATCTTCTGTGCCACAGCTCACTCTCCTTCTCAGCACTTGTTGCACTAAGACATTCTGAGTCTGCAGTTCTGACATTCACCTTGAATGTTCTATTCCTTCCCTGTTCTGACTCCATAATCAACTTCTGATTGCAGTCATACAGCTTCAGAAGATTGTCCTTCATGGTAACTGAAAAACCTTTCTCAATTAATTGTCCCACACTCATCAGATTGCTTCTGATGCCAGGTACATACCACACGTTCTGAATCAATGCTGTTTTCCCATTGTTCAGAGTCACTCTGACATTTCCCATACCTTCTGCATTAAGATATTTGTCATCAGCACATCTGATCTTTGTCCTCTTTTCAGAGTCAAAGTCAACCAGCCATTTCTTGTTTCCAGTAAGATGATTTGAGCAGCCAGTGTCCATATACCACCAGTCTATCAGATCCATATTATCAGATTCAGAGGCCATCAATAGCACAGATTCGTCATCAGAACTTCTGGCTATATTTGCTTCTTCTGATTTTCTCTCCTTGTTTGACCAACAGTCTCTAGCAAAATGACCAAACTTCTTACAGCAGTAACATTGGATTTTCTTCTTGTCATACTTCTCTTTTCCCTTCTGAGCATTCTTTTGTCTATCAGAGGTTGAGCTTTCTGACTTCTGACCACCATCAGATCTTCTCCTGGCTTCTGACTGCTTCTGATACCTCCTATCAGAAGTTGCTTTCAGAGCCTGCTGCTCTACTTCCCTTTCAGAAGTTCTCTCAATCAAACGCAACTCTTGCGCTTCTAGACTGCTCTGCAGCTCTTCAATTCTCATGGTGCTCAGATCTTTGGAATGTTCTATTGCTACCACAATGTAATCAAATTGAGAGGTAAGGGATCTCAATACCTTCTCCATGATTGTTTCTTCAGAAAGAGTTTCTCCACACGCTTTCATCTCATTAGTGATCAGAATCACTCTAGAGATGTATTCAGAAACTTTCTCATTATTCTTCATGTTGAGATTCTCATATTGCTTTCTCAAGGACTGAAGCTTCACCTTCTTCACTGATGCGTCACCACCATAACATCTAACCAGTGTGTCCCACGCAGCCTTTGCTGTCGTTGAATCTGCAATCTTCTCAAACACATTTACATCAACACATTGATGAATGAAGAACAATGCTTTCTGATCCTTCTTCCTTACTTCCTTCTGCGCGTTTTTCTGTTCATCCGTCGCATCTGCTGCTACCAGAACATAACCATCAGTGACAAGATCTAGAACATCTTGAGCACCGAACAGTACACGCATTTGGATCATCCAACGATTCCAGTTTTTACCGTCAAATACTGGAAGTTTGGTGTTCATGTTGCCGTTTCCGTTCATCTTTCTACCTTGCACAGTACACTCAGATTTCTCACACAGTGTTTCCCAACCCACAGAATTAAAATTCTGATCAGATTTTGTTCAAGATTCAACACGAATCTAAGAATCAAAATCAAACACACAAGACCTCACGTTCACTCGTGTTTCCCGTGTTTCCCAATGAATCCGAACCGGAGCTCTAGATACCAATTGTTGGTGCAAAGGTAGAATAAAAGATGAATATTCTATTAAGAGAATGACGGCTACAAAACATGATTAAAAGTTACAATGATTGACACCCTATTTATAAGCTAAAACTAGGGTTACTACAATAGGATAAAATACTAAAATACCCTCTAACAAACTTAGGGGCTAAGAAAATAATACAATTTAAATATGAATTAAATCTAATAAAATCTAATAATGATCGCTATAGATTGAATTGATGATTTCTAGCAAATAAGTCCATATACAAGAATAAAGACATATCATATTGGAGACTTTGTTTCATCCATATCGCATGCATGGTTTGAATTAATTCATCCTACAACTAAAACACTACGCCAAAAATGACTTTTAACAGCGCATCTTAGACAGCGCTTTTAAAAGAAAGCGCTGTCTAAGGTTAAAATTAAAATAAAACACGGAAAATGTTCCAAAAAAATAATGAAAGCGCTGTCTAAGGGGGGGTCTTAGACAGCGCTTTCTAAAAGCGCTGTCTAAGACCCCCCCTTAGACAGCGCTTTTAGAAAGCGCTTTTAAATATAGACCTTAGTCAGCGCTTTTGATAAAGCGCTGTCTAAAGTCTTTAAACTAAAAAAAAAATTAAAACCAAAAGCGCTGTCTAAGGGGGGGTTTAGAAAGCGCTTTTGGAAAGCGCTGTCTAAGGCATACCTTAGAAAGCGCTTTCCACAAAAGCGCTGTCTAAGGTCTAATTAAAATAAAATTTCAGACTCCATTTCAATTTTCGTTCTCTGTTCTTTTGTTTTCCCTCCTGCGAACGTTGAAACCCTATCAGCGAAAACCATAACAGCGAACACGAATACACTTCCATTTTTCGGTTTCAATCATGGAACGTGTTTGAAGAATCGTACGTGTCTCGACATTTGGGTGTTGACTTCGTTTTTCCACGGCATACCATCCGCACTACCTTTTATACCCTCAAACCCTAATTTCAATACATTTACGGCGCTGCAGAATTCTCTTCACTCTCCCGTCGTCTCCGTTCTCGTTTCATTCCATTTCCGGTAACAGTTCTCGGTTTCGATTATGCTTCTGTTTTTGTTATTCAACTATCGTTTTTCTCAGATCTTGATTCGCATTCTCTCGTGAATTTTTTTGATTTGTAGTGTGAAAATGTCGCTTGGAGAAACTGCTTGCTCATACGCAATTAGTTTTTCTAATTTAGTTTTAAACTAATTGAGTTGTTGTTTCAATTTTACAGGAGGAACCCAAAGAAGAGAGCGATGATGACATGGGATTTAGCTTGTTTGATTAGGTTCTGTTTTAATATAATTCAGTCAATTTTTGCTGTGGTACCTTTAGCTATCTGAATATTTTATACAAATTTTTAGTTTTGTTATCACTTGTGTCCATTTGAGGATTTGGCAAGTAAATTTACATTATTCTGTCTTCTTTTCACTGTTTTGTTTGAATGTTTCACTGATATTAAATCATAGATTTTGTCTGTTATTTAAGTATATTTGTTGAGGTTGAAGGTTTATAAAACCTAATACTCTTTGATTAACCCAGTTGTGTACTTATCCTCTCCGCTGTTTTGTGATTTGGCTCATTAAATTTTGACAATTTTACTGCACAAACAGGAATGGCTATTGCAAGGGATTTGAAGGGTGACAATAATAATGTAATCTCAATTATCGGTGATGGTGCTATGACGGCCGGCCAAGCTTTTGAAGCCATGAACAATGCCGGTTATCTTCAATCTGACATGATTGTTATTCTAAATGACAATAAACAGGTCTCTTTGCCTACTGCTGATCTTGATGGTCCTAAACAACCTATGGGTGCTTTGAGTAGAAATCTTAGTAAGTTACAATTAAAACAACCTATTAAAAAAATCAGAGACGTTGCCAAGGTAATTTTCAACTTCTCATCCAAACAGAATCTGAAGGATTTCCACAGCTGCAAAACTGATTTTGTATAAACTAACTTTTATGCAGGAAGTAACTAAAGAAATTGATGGAGCTTTGCACAGTGGCAGGATTAGCGGTTCTGGATCAACACTATTTGAAGAGCTTGGACTTTGCTATATTGGTCCTATTGATGGTCATAACGTTGATGATCTTGTTGCTATTCTCGAAGAAGTTAAGAGTACTAAGAAAACTGGTCCTGTACTAATTCATGTTGTCACTAGAAAAGGTTGTGGATATCCTTATGCAGAAAGAGCAGCAGATAAGTACCATGGTAAAGAAAACACAATTTCTCTATAGAAAGCATGTTTAATGTTTATGATATGTATCTTACATGGTGTAATTTTGCAGGAGTTAACAAGTTTGATCTTGCTACTGGAAAACAGTTCAAGACCAAGGCTCTTACCCCGGCATTCACAGCATGCTTTGCTGATGCTTTGATTGCAGAAGCAGAAGTTGACGAAAACATTGTTGGAATTCACGCTGCAATGGGAGGCGGAACTGGAATGAATCAGTTCCTTCGCCGTTTCCTTACAAGGTGCTTTGATGCAGGGATAGCAGAACAACATGCTGTTACATTTGCTGCAGGTCTAGCTTGCGAAGGTTTTAAGCCTTTTTGCACTATTTACTCAACCTTCTTGCAGAGAGCCTATGACCAGGTAGTGTAATTTAATATTCCGCTTAAGAAAGTAACACATATATTAAAGCGCATTGCATTATATTAATTATGCAAATGATGCTTTGAGTATATATTTCGTGTCTGTTCAAAGATAGTGCATGATGTGGCCGTGCAAAAGCTGCCAGTAAGATTTGTGGTCGACAAAGCTGGATTCATTGGAGAAGATGGTCCAACACACTCTGGTCATTTTGATATCACCTTTATGGCATGTCTCCCTAACATGGTGGTGATGGCTCCTTCCGACGAAGCAGACATGATCCACATGGTTGCTACTGCTGTTGCCATTAACGATCGGCCTAGTTGTATCCGATTTCAAAGGGTAAATGGAATTGGTGTTGAACTACCACCAGGGAGTAGAGGCACTCCTCTTGAGGTGAGTTAGAATTTTGGCCATATTTATACTTCACAATCATACCTTATGTTAGCATCATGTTCTCTAATGCCTCATACTTTATCTGTGAGCAACATGTAATGCTGTCATTATTTTTTATAAAAACAGTTTCTGCAAATGAGCTTAGCATTTATAATTCTGTATTTTAACAGATTGGAAAAGGTAGGATATTGATTGAAGGGGAAAGAGTGGCCCTTTTGGCTTTTGGAACAGCAGTGCGGAACTGTGTAGTTGCAGCTTCCATATTGGAACAGCGTGGCTTACATGTAACGGTGGTCGATGCACGTTTCTGCAAGCCATTGGACCATTCGCTCATTCGCAGCCTAGCCAAATCACATGATGTTTTGATCACAGTGGAAGAAGGATCAGTAGGAGGATTTGGATCTCATGTTGGTCAGTTCATGGCCCTTGATGGTCTTCTTGATGGAAAATTGAAGGTATGAATCCTTTTTTGCTTTTCTAACTTGACTTTAAATATTGAGCAAGTTACTGAAAATTCAAACGCATTTGATAATATTATGCAGTGGAGGCCAATGGTTATTCCTGATATTTGTATTGAGCATGCTTCGCCTGCTGAGCAAACGGCTGTAGCTGGTCTGACATCATCTCAGATAGCAGCAACTGTGTTCAACATTCTTGGACAAACAAGAGAGGCACTAGAGATGGTTACCGTGGCATGAGAAATAAGTGTTATCCTTTGTAAAATGACTAATAAAAAGACATGTACACTTTACAAAGTTGGATTTCAATTGAAAGACTGGAAAAATAATGGGTTTATGCGAGATACTCTTGCTTTGGGCCGATTAAAGATTCCCACCGATGTATGTATTTCTAACTTATGAGTTATTTTTATATTTACACATATCTCATATAATTAAATAGTTGGAATTAATTCAAAATATGTTATATTATTATGTAGTACTTTGATGAATTCAAGTGTGCATTTTATACAAAGGATCAAGTGGACGAAATCAAATAGGAGTGGTGTCAATTCATGATAAAGCTCAATGTTTGTTCATAAATTTGTGTAATTAATGTGTACATTTGTAGTATATGTTATGACTTGTAAATGTGTACATAAATTTGTATATATTTTGATACATTTAAGGCAAAATTGGTTTGAATTGGTATATATATATATATTTGTTAGCCAAAAATTGGTAGAAAAAAGGCCAAAATGGCATATATAAAATGTGATAATTGTCTGTCAAAATCTGGTTGAAAACAGGTAGAAATTCTGGTTTATAAACCTGGAAAAAATGTGGTTTAAAACAAAAGCTTCAAAAAATTTCGTATACCTTAGACAGCGCTTTTGTAAAAAGCGCTGTCTAAGGTATACCTAAAAAAATTAAAATAGGAGGGTCTTAGAAAGCGCTTTTGGCCAAAGCGTTGTCTAAGGGGGTGGGGCTTAGACAGCGCTTTTCAAAAGCGCTGTCTAAGATATACCTAAAAAATTTAAAATAAGAGGGTCTAGATATAAAACTTACAAATTTGACGTATTATTTATGTAAAATCTGGTCGGGTGAAAACCATAATATACATTAAACAACCAACAATACTAGCATAAAGAACATTTGACATATACTCATATTGAACATCAGTCTTTAGATACTAATCTAATGAAATCTTAAAGTTATTCATCAATAGAGTACTCATAGCCTTCAAATTACTTATGCTAAAACTCGTGTAACATTTTTTCAACATAGTTTTTTTTTGAGAGCCTAACTTTCTAGCACACATATCCCAAAATTTTCAGCCCAAAAATATTCTTAACATCACATAAGTCTTTCATGCCACTTCTTTTTCAGCAAGATTTTCAGCGCATCTACATTATTATGCAAATGATTAGCGACGATCAACAACATATCATACTTGTGAGATGATAAAAAAGTCATCATCAAAACTCCTAACATAACAATAATCATAATCACATCTAGTGTAGTCAATCTAAAATATATACGAATCAAATCGCTTCTACCACCTAGACTGCTTTAAATTTTAAAAACATCTCTTCAATTTACAAACTATCCTTCTCTTACACTATTATTGCGATTCTCTCATTACTCTATGTAAATTTGCTCATTTAAATATGATATATTAGTGAGATCGGCTTTTTAAAATGGATTTCACTAAATATTTAATTCTCTTATAAATGAGCAATAAACGGAGGACAAAATAAAACAAATAAATATGTTATTAATCTATTAATGTTTATCTATTTTATAAATTGACAATAAATTAAGGGTATATAATGAAGTGAATATGGACTCAATAAATATTTCATTGAAAAGTGTGAAATGGTGCTTTTGTGGTTAATATAATATTTACCAATAGTTTGTTTATATCTGTTTTAAAACCTTAGTTATGGTTGATCTCTTAAAAGCCATCATATAACTAAAATAATCATAGATATGATGACTTTATATACGTACCACCCTCCTGCATGAAATTTCTTCTCTTACTAATATTTAAGGACTACCAGATTGTGTAGTTCTAGGTGGTAACAACTTGTAAATTAATACGAGGAGCATCTCCATGTTGAAGCACGTGATTTATCTTCTTTTGTTGAAAGAAGAATATTATTTATATTTTTGTCAAAAAAATGAATGCTTTTGAGTGATAAAATTAATACTTCAAAAGCAGAGCTTCTTTTCAACCATGCATGGAAAACTATTGGTATCTATTCTGATTTTCTTCATTTTTTTACGATCCATGCAAACTCAAATTTTCATAGGATTGTGTTCATATGACATTGCCATATGAGATTTAACTTTACGGGGCTCTGCTAGGTTCATGTTCCCCCAGAACCCTATAAAAGAATATTCAACTTTTCGAACTCAATAAAAATATATTACAAAAGAGCATAGTTACTTTGACTTGAATAGTGGATGTTCATGTTTGTTGAAGGAGAAAAACATGATGCTTTTGTTTTGTACTATTGGGAACATGTGGTTCTTCTTAGTACAACGTATTCATGGTTAGAGGGATAGTTCAAAAGGTAAAGTAGTTTTCTTGAAACATGGTTTTTGAAAAAAGTTAATGATATTTTGCCTCAACATTGTCATGTGTGCTTAACTAATCTGAGTCAGCAGTGCTTAATAGAACTTGGTTTGTCTCATCAGCCTGTCTTTTTAGGGGACATGAAGGCATTGACTAAAAGTAATGAAAATTGACTTACAAAACAATGTTCAAACAAAATTTTTACAGACTCGAAATAAAAAATAGTATACTTCTGCTGTTTATTTTAATATGTTATTGGAATAGTATGGTTATAAGCAAGTCAATCCAAAATATATCATGGGTCATTCATTCAAAAAAAAAAAATCACACTTCAAAATATAGAACATGTTTAGCAAGGCCTAATTCACATGATTATTAGAGTTAATTCATATTTTTATAAATTTGTTGACAAAGTTTTTTAGAGAGTATTTTAGTATTTTTTTCTAAAGCTTCACTTGTATTGAAACAAGTGAGTGGTGTGAACAAATAGTACATTTATTTCTTTTGTACTATGTGTGTACATTTTTCTGTGTAACCGTTTTGAATAGTGGAAATTTGTTATTATTCTCTCTTCTCTCTCTTGTTCATTGTTCATCTTTATCACATTGTGCACTAACAATTGGTATCTAGAGCCCTGGTTCAGATCCACAGGGAAACACCACGGGAAACACGAGTGAAACGGTGAGGCGTTGTGTGATTGATTTCTGTTCGAAGAATTCGTTTTGAATTTCCGTTCAGAATCGTAACATAATCATATATCTTGATTCTGCGAGATTGGGAAACAATGTGTTTAAGTGAGATCTGAGTGTCATGTACAAGGTTGAAGATGAACGGAAACAATCTGAGCGTCAAGCTTCTAGTGTTCGATGGCAAGAACTGGAATCTATGGATGATTCAGATGTGTGTGTTGTTTGGAGCTCAAGATGTTCTTGATCTCGTCAACGATGGTTACGTTCAGGTTGCACTTCCAAAAAATGCAACAGATGCGCAGAGAAATGATCAGCATGATCTGAGGAAGAAGGATCGGAAGTCGTTGTTCTTCATCCATCAGTGTATGGATGTGAACTTGTTTGAGAAGATATCTAATTCGACGACGGCGAAAGCTGCGTGGGATACACTGATGTTGTGCTACGATGATGATGCATCAGTGAAGAAGGTGAAACTTCATTCTCTATGTAAGCAGTATGAGAATCTCGGCATGAAGAACAATGAGAAGGTACCTGGTTATATCTCCACATGTCTAAAGAGAGTAGAATTGAGAAGGTACTTATATCTCTTACTCCTTAGTTTGATTACATCGTTGTAGCAATTGAACATTCTTGGAATCTGAGCACCATGAGAATAGAAGAGTTGCAAAGTAGTCTAGAAGTGCAAGAGTTGCGTCTGACTGAAAGAACCTCTGTGAGAGAGGTAGAGCAGGCTCTGAAAGCTTCTTTTGTCAAAAAATACTAGAAGTAGTCTTTGTCAGAAGCCAAGAAAAAACATGGTAGGTCTCATAAGTCATAAACTTCAACTTTTGGGAGTCAGAAGGGAAAGGAGAAGTATGACAAGAGAAAAGTTCAATGTTACTGCTGTAAGAAGTTTGGCTACTTCGTTGCAGATTATTGGTCAAACAAGGAGAGGAAGTCAAAAGAAACTAATAGAGCTAGAAGTTCTGATGATGAACATGTGTTATTAATGCATCTCTAGAAGACTGGTGGTATGTGGACACTGGTTGTTCAAACCATCTTACTGGAAATAAGAAATGACTGGTTGATTTTGACTATGGAAAGATGACCAAGATCAGATGTGTTGATGATAAATATTTGAATGTTGAAGGAACGGGGAATGTTACAGTGATTCTGAATAATGGAAAATTTGTGATAATTCAGAACGTCTGGTATGTTCTTGGCATGAAGAACAATCTGATGAGTGTAGGTCAATTAATTCAAAAAGGATTCTCAATTACCATGAAGGAAAATATTTTGAAGTTGTATGACTGTAAATTATGGAGTCAGAATAGGGAAGGAATAGAACATTCAAGGTGAATGTTAAAACTACAGACTCTGAATGCCTTAGCGCAACAAGTGTTTTGAAGGAAAGTGAGTTGTGGCACAAAAGATTTGGTCATTTGAAATTCAGAAGCTTAGGGCAACTGAATTCAAAGAAACTGGTATGTGGAATTCTTGCAATTAAGAAACCAGAAACTCATGCAATGTGTGCATGAGATAGGAGCAACCAAGACTTCCATTTACATCAGAAGTAGCTCCAAGAGCAAAACCTGCTTTGTGAGTAGTGTATTGTGATGTGTGCAGGCCATTTCCAGAACCTTCACTAGGAGGGAATAAATACTTTGTGTCATTTGTGGATGAGTTCATAAGGATGACATGTGTATCCCTTATTAAGTTCAAACACGAGGTGTTTGCTGAATATAAGAAATTCAAAATCAATGGTGAGAATCAAAGTGGCCAGAAGCTGAAAATTCTCAGAACTGATGGTGAAGGTGAGTATAACTCTATAGAGTTTATAAAGTTCTGTGAGGAGAATGAAATTAAGCATGAAGTGACTGCTTTATATACTCCTCAACACAATGGTTTTGCTGAAAGGAGAAACCGAACTTTGCTTAATATGACAAAGAGCATGCTAAAGGAGAAGAAGCTTCCTAACACTTTATGGGGAGAAACTGTTGCCACTGCAACATATGTTCTCAACAGGTGTCCAACCAAGAAGCTGAAGGAAATTGTTCCTTTTGAGAGGTGGACTGGAGATAAGCAAAGTGTGAGTCATTTCAGAGTATTTAGTTTTGTCTGTTATAAACACGTTCCAGATGCTACTAGAAAGAAGTTTGATGATAGAAGAAAGGTGATGTTACTGGTGGGGTGTCACAATACAAATGCTTATAAGCTTTATTGTTCATTCACTAATAAGGTTAAAGTCAACATAGAGGTTGTTGTGAAAGAGTCAGAAGTATGAGATTTGAGCAAGTCTCAAGCCAACTCTGGTGTAGAGTTAACTTCTGAAGATATTGATTCTGATTCTGAAGATGAGCCAGAGCCTGAAAATGATTGAAAGTGAGTTAGAATCAGAAGGCGAAATTAATTATGAGGAAGAATATGATTCTGATCCAGATTCTCATGGTGATTCAAATTCTGGTGGTAGTCCAGATTCTGGGAATATTCTAATTTCTGAAGGTGGTCATGTTTCTGAAGTCAGTACTTTTGAAGTTCTAGCATCTGACAATGTTTCAAAATCAGAAGGTTCTGAACAAGTTCAGAGGCCACAAAGGATTAGAAAAATTTCGAGAAGGTTTGTAGAGTTCGACATGATGCAAGATACTGAAGTAGATTCTGAAGGGAAAGTTATTCAGTGTGCCATGTTAGTAGACTCTGAACCCGTGAGTACGGAAGAAACTCTCAAGTAGAAAGTCTGGCTGAAGGCCATGAAAGAAGAACTTGATGCCATAGATAGAAACAAGACTTGGAAGTTGATAGAACTTCCAAAGAACAAGAAAGTTATCAACGTGAGATGGGTTTATAAGGTGAAGCTAAAACCAGATGGATTAATTGGAAAACACAAAGCAAGGTTAGTTGTAAGAGGTTTTCTGCAGAAACCTGGGTTAGATTATTTTGAAGTATTTGCACATATAGCAATACATGAAATAATCAAGTTGGTGATTGCGATAGCTGCTAACAGGAATTGGCCTCTGATGCATTTAGACATGAAATCTGTATTTTTGAGTGGTCCATTAGAATAAGAGGTTTATGTGTCACAACCTCCTAGTTTTGAGAAAAAGAATCAGGAAGGGATGATGTACAAATTACATAAAGCCTTTTATGGGCTGAAGCAAGCACATAGAGCTTTGAATTTGAAAATTGATTCATTTTTCAAGAAGCATGGATTTCATAAATGTGAGATGGAGTATGGTGTCTATGTTCAACATCCTTTTGAAGGCAATATGATTCTGGTGTGTCTGTATGTTGATGACATATTGCTAACGAGAAGTTGTGAATATGAGATAGCTAAGTTCAACAAAGAGCTGATGAATGAGTTTGAGATGACTGATCTAGGAAATATGGTTTATTTTCTAGGGATGAAGATTATGTACTCTGAGAAAAGGCATAATTTTATATCAGTCAAAATATGAATTTGAGCTTCTAAAAAGGTTTGAGCTGCTGAACTGTAAAGTTGTTGTCACACCTGTTGATACAAATTAGAGATTTGATTTTGGTTTTGATGGTGATGATGTAGATGCAATAACGTTCATGTAGTTGGTAGGGTCTCTACGATATTTGTGTAATACCATACCTGATATTTGCTATGCAGTTGGAATGGTGAGTAGGTTTATGAGTAAACCGAAGTGGTCCCATTACCAAGCTGCTGTCAGAATTATGATGTATAAAAAGGGCACTCTGAAGTATGGAGTTTTGTTCCCTTCGGGTGCTGAAACTGACTCAGAACTTCTGAGTTACTCAGATTCTAATTGGTTTGAAAACAGAGTTGACAGAAAAAGTACTTCTGGATACTTGTTTAAGTTTATGGGAAGTTTTATTTCTCGGTGTTCCAAGAAGTAACCAGTTGTTGCTTTGTTAACATGTGAATCAAAATATATTGCAGGTGCTATGAATGCATGTCAAGCTATGTGGCTTATGAATTTACTGCAGGATCTGAAGATCAAAATTGACAAGCCTATGAAGCTGATGATTAATAATAAGTTTGTAATCAATCTTGCCAAGAACCAAGTGTTGCATGGGAGAAGCAGGCATATTAAGACTAGGTATCACTTTCTGAGAAATCAGGTTCATAATGGAGTGCTAGAAGTTGTGCACTGTAGCACCCAGAAGCAGTTAGTAGATGTTTTGACGAAGGCGATCAAGACTGGTCAATTTCTTCGCTTGAGGGATGGAATTGATGTTGTTAGTTTTTTTAAGATGAATAGGAATTAAGGGATGGTATTAGAAATAAATCATATTTTCAGAAACTTGTTGACAAAGTTTGTTAGAGGATATTTTAGTATTTCTCCTAAAGTCCCACTTGTATTTAAACAAGTGAGTGGTTTGAACAAATAATACATTTATTCCTTTTGCAGTGTGTGTGTATGTGCATTTTTCTGTGTATGCGTTTTGAGTAGTGGAAGTTTGTTATTATTCTATCTTCTCTCTTTTGTTCATTGTTCATCTTTATCACCTTGTGCACCAACAATAATGAGGTGCTCATATCAGCACTATAAGATAACACAATATGGTAATTCACTCTCAAGGTCTTATATATTAACTAACACACCTATTTATTAAGTATCTTGCTAGAAGCATTAGAGTGGTAACACATTTTTGAACTGATACGCCTATTTTTGAACTAGACAAACTATATCCGAGCACTCGCAAGGAGGGCCCAATCATCAAAATTATAACTCCCTAATTGGATGGTCTAGAAGCAAGGACTCACCACTTAATTGATTAAATCATCTCCTAATCGATTAAAGTCTTAATGATGATTTATTATTGCATTAACTCTGAATCAAAATTGATTTGTCATCAAGATTTGTTCTTTTAATCGTTTTGATTTATTATTGCTAAAAAATTATTTTTCAACCAAAAGGAAAGTAGAAAAATAAATAAAATGACTATCCTTTAATTTAGCACTTATTAGAGGAATAACAAGAGCTTTTTTAGTTTATTTTGTATAAGTGTTTTACCTTAAACCACAAAAAAACCTTGAGAGAGAACTTTTCCCCCTTTTCAAATTGGAATCAAAATTTATTTTCTTACATTTTTATCAATTGTTTTAATAGAAAAGCAAGCTTAATTTTCATTTGTATAACTTCTTTTTATATGACAATGATTTATTGATTTTGAAAGCATTCATGCAAAAATAAATTAGTTTTTACCTTAGATACTTAAATATTTTTCAGTCCTTTAGTGTTACATGTTTTAAGATGTCTTAGGTTTTTCTAGATTTATACCTTAGATCATTTTAAATCTGTTGGTGCAAAGGTAGAATAAATGATGAACGGAAATATTCTATTAAGAGAATGACGGCTACAAAACATGATAAAAGTTACAATGATTGCGACCCTATTTATAAGCTAAAACTAGGGTTACTAGAATAGGATAAAATACTAAAATACCCTCTAACAAACTTAGGGGCTAAGAAAATAGTACAACTAATAAATATGAATTACTTCTAATACCATCCCTTAATTCATATTCCATCAAAACTTGAAACACCAATTCCATCCCTTAATCTGAGAAATTGATCAGTCTTGATAGCTTTCGTCAGAACATCTGCCAACTGTTTCTGAGTGCTGCAGTGTACAACTTCTAACACTCCCCTCTGAACTTGATGTCTCAGAAAATGATACTTGGTCTCAATGTGCTTGCTTCTCCCATGCAACACTGGGTTTCTGGCAAGATTGATTGCAGACTTGTTGTCAATCATCAGCTTCAGAGGTTTGTTTACTTTAATCTTCAGAACCTGCAATAGATTCAGAATCCACACAGCTTGGCATGCAGTAACAGCACCTGCAATGTATTCAGCTTCACAAGTTGACAACGCCACAACAGGTTGCTTCTTGGAACACCAAGAAATGAGACCTCCCAGAAATTTGAATAAGTATCCAGACGTACTTCTTCTGTCAACTCTGTCTCCACACCAATCAGAATCTGAATAACTCAGATGTTCTGACTCATCCTTTCTTCCATAAGGAAATAATACTCCATACTTCAGAGTTCCCTTTATATACCTCAGAATCCTGACAGCAGCTTGGTAATGGGACCACTTAGGTTTACTCATGAACCTACTAACCATCCCAACTGAATAGCAAATATCAGGTCCGGTATTGCACAAATACCTCAGAGAACCAACCAACTGTTTGAAGGTTGTAGCATCCACATCCTTTCCATCAGAGTCAGAATCCAGTTTCTGATTTGTATCAGAAGGTGTGACAGCAATCTTACAATTCTTCAGATTAAATCTCTTCAGAATTTCTAATTCATACTTGAGCTGGTGCAAAATAATACCTTTCTCAGAGTATCTGAATTCCATCCCTAGAAAGTATGTCATTTTGCCTAGATCAGTCATTTCGAATTCATTCATCAGAACTTTCTTGAACTTGGCTATCTCCCGTTCAGAACTTCCAGTCAGCAGTATATCATCAACATATAAACATACCAGAGTCATATTTCCTTCAGAAGTATGCTGAACATAGACACCGTACTCCATCTCACATTTCTGAAAGCCTTGCTTCTTGAAAAATGAATCAATCTTCTGATTCCAAGCTCTGGGCGCTTGTTTTAATCCATATAGAGCTTTGTATAATTTGTACACCATCCCTTCCTGATTCTTTTTCACAAATCCAGGAGGTTGTGACACGTAAACTTCTTCTTCTAATGGACCGTTCAGAAATGCAGATTTTACATCTAAATGCATCAGAGGCCAATTCCTGTTAGCAGCTATTGCAATCACCATTCTGATTGTTTCATGTCTTGCTACGGGTGCAAACACTTCAGAGTAATCCAACCCAGGTTTCTGTAGAAATCCTCCGGCTACCAACCTTGCTTTATGTTTGCCAATTGAACCGTCTGGCTTTAACTTCTGCTTGAAAACCCATCTGACGTTGATGGCTTTCTTGTCTTTTGGAAGTTCTGTCAGCTTCCAAGTCTTGTTTCTCTCTATAGCATCAAGTTCTTCTTTCATGGCCTTCAGCAAGAGCTTCTGCTTAAGAGCCTCTTCTGTACTTATGGGTTCATAGTCTACTAACATGGCACACTGAATAACTTCTCCTTCAGAGTCTACTTCAGTGTCTTGCAGCATGTCAAATTCTGCATATCTTCTGGGAATGTTTCTGATTCTTTGTGGTCTCTGAACTTGTTCAGGGTCTTGAGCTTCAGAGTTTCTAGCTTCAGATGGTTGACTTCCTCCAGAGCTTTGACCATCTTCAGGGGCTGGCATATTTCCAGGGTCTGAATTGCCACCAGAATATGGATTACCCTCAGAGTCTGGGTCATCAGAGTCTGGATCATCAGAGTCACCTTCATCTTCTGAGTCTTCTCCAGAGTCAGAATCACTATCAGAATCAGAATCAACGTTAGAGTTTACTCCAACTTCAGAAATTCTTAACTCTGACCTCTCTTCAGAAGTTCTAACATCAGAATCAGATTGAGACTTATCCCAATTCCAAACTTCTGATTCCTTCACAATCACATCTCTGCTGAATTCAATTTTATTAGTTTCTGGACAATAGAGCTTGTATGCACCTGTATTGTGGTACCCTATCAGAATCATCACTTTGCTTCTATCATCCAGCTTCTGTCTTCTGGCTTCTAGAATATGTTTATAGCAAACAGAACCAAACACCTTCAGATGACTAACACTTTGCTTATCTCTAGTCCACTTCTGTATTGGAACTATTTCCTTCAACTTCTTCGTAGGACATCGGTTGAGTACATACGTTGCAGTGGCAACAGCTTCTCCCCAGAGCTTCTGAGGAAGTTTCTTCTCCTTTAGCATGCTTCTCACCATATCAAGCAAAGTGCGGTTTCTTCTTTCAGCAAGACCATTGTGTTGAGGGGTATAAGGAGCAGTAACCTCATGCTCAATTCCATTCTCCTCACAGAACTTCTGGAACTCTTTGGAGTTATACTCACCTCCACTGTCAGTTCTAAGAATCTTCAACTTCTGACCACTCTGATTCTCAGCCTTCATTCTGAACTTCTTAAATTCATCAAACACCTCGAGTTTAAACTTAATAAGGGATACCCATGTCATTCTTGTGAATTCATCAACAAATAACACAAAGTATTTATTCCCTCCAATCGATGCTGCTGGAAATGGACCACACACATCAGAATGTACAACTCCCAAGGCATGTTTTGCTCTTGAAGCAGTTTCTGACGCAAATGGCAATCGTGGTTGTTTTCCTTCCATGCAAACTTTGCATGACTTTTCAGGCTTCTTAATTGCAGGAATTCCATGTATCAACTTCTTTGAATTCAGATGTTTTAAGCTTCTGAAATTCAAATGACCAAATCTTCTGTGCCACAACTCACTCTCCTTCTCAGCACTTGTTCCACTAAGACATTCTGAGTCTGCAGTTCTGACATTCACCTTGAATGTTCTATTCCTTCCCTGTTCTGACTCCATAATCAACTTCTGATTGCAGTCATACAGCTTCAGAAGATTGTCCTTCATGGTAACTGAAAAACCTTTCTCAATTAATTGTCCCACACTCATCAGATTGCTTCTGATGCCAGGTACATACCACACGTTCTGAATCAATGTTGTTTTCCCATTGTTCAGAATCACTCTGACATTTCCCATACCTTCTATATTAAGATATTTGTCATCAGCACATCTGATCTTTGTCCTCTTTTCAGAGTCAAAGTCAACCAGCCATTTCTTGTTTCCAGTAAGATGATTTGAACAGCCAGTGTCCATATACCACCAGTCTATCAGATCCATATCATCAGATTCAGAGGCCATCAATAGCACAAATTCGTCATCAGAACTTCTGGCTATATTTGCTTCTTCTGATTTTCTCTCCTTGTTTGACCAACAGTCTCTAGCAAAGTGACCAAACTTCTTACAACAGTAACATTGGATCTTCTTCTTGTCATACTTCTCTTTTCCCTTCTGAGCATTCTTTTGTCTATCAGAGGTTGAGCTTTCTGACTTCTGACCACCATCAGATCTTCTCCTGGCTTCTGACTGCTTCTGATACCTCCTATCAGAAGTTGCTTTCAGAGCCTGCTGCTCTACTTCCCTTTCAGAAGTTCTCTCAGTCAAACGCAACTCTTGCGCTTCTAGACTGCTCTGCAGCTCTTCAATTCTCATGGTGCTCAGATCTTTGGAATATTCTATTGCTACCACAATGTAATCAAATTGAGAGGTAAGGGATCTCAATACCTTCTCCATGATTGTTTCTTCAGAAAGAGTTTCTCCACACGCTTTCATCTCATTAGTGATCAGAATCACTCTGGAGATGTATTCAGAAAGTTTCTCATTATTCTTCATGTTGAGATTCTCATATTGCTTTCTCAAGGACTGAAGCTTCACCTTCTTCACTGATGCGTCACCACCATAACATCTAACCAGTGTGTCCCACGCAGCCTTTGCTGTCGTTGAATCTGCAATCTTCTCAAACACATTTACATCAACACATTGATGAATGAAGAACAATGCTTTCTGATCCTTCTTCCTTACTTCCTTTTGCGCGTTTTTCTGTTCATCCGTCGCATCTGCTGCTACCGGAACATAACCATCAGTGACAAGATCTAGAACATCTTGAGCACCGAACAGTACACGCATTTGGATCATCCAACGATTCTAGTTTTTACCGTCAAATACTGGAAGTTTGGTGTTCATGTTGCCGTTTCCGTTCATCTTTCTACCTTGCACAGTACACTCAGATTTCTCACAGTGTTTCCCAACGCACAGAATTAAAATTCTAATCATATTTTGTTCAAGATTCAAGACGAATCTAAGAATCAAAATCAAACACACAAGACCTCACGTTCACTCGTGTTTCCCGTGTTTCCCAATGAATTCGAACCGGAGCTCTAGATACCAATTGTTGGTGCAAAGGTAGAATAAATGATGAACGGAAATTATCTATTAAGAGAATGACGGCTACAAAACATGATAAAAGTTACAATGATTGCGACCCTATTTATAAGCTAAAACTAGGGTTACTAGAATAGGATAAAATACTAAAATACCCTCTAACAAACTTAAGGGCTAAGAAAATAGTACAACTAATAAATATGAATTACTTCTAATAAAATCGTGCATTTTGAAAAAATAATAAGGTTCAAATGATCATGCTTATGACATCAATTGCATTTATAAATATGTAAATTTATTTTCTTTTTCGCATAACATATACTTTTAAATGATTTAGCATTATTATTTGGTTGGTAATCTAAGCCACCTTTGTTGTAGGAAGCTCTTTGGTTTGGTAAAAGTTATGTGGAAATTATATCATTGTAGGCTAACTAAGGGATCGATAGAGTTTGACGCGATAATTTATAGATATGTTGATGACATAATCAAGATATTGAAATGTCCAGAATCATCTGGTAGTGTTTAAGTTTTCTTATTTATTATTGTCTTCTTAAGTTATGTAATTGTATGTCTAACTTATGTAAGTGTTTGTCAAATGTTAAGTTATGTTCATCATGCATCAAAAGAGGTGTCAAAATGTTATCGAATAAACAATGTTGGGAAAATGTCTGAGTAATACTACCCATAATATACAAATAATACATGAAAATAATAATAATGTCTAAGCGAATAGTCCTCTAGTGGAAGGATACCGCATTCCTCAACTATCGCCTTCACATTCGGTGGCATTTTGACATCAGAGAACTTCTTCAGCTTCAACCCATGGGTGGGCACATTAAGCGAAATACGGTCCTGGAACAAACAACGTAAAAAGCATAAGTTAATTTCAAAGTATCATTAATAATAAAGTCACATCATCGACATATCATACACATACCTCTCCCTGCTATAATCTAAACACCACATGATCCGCATATCTTGTGATAACAGAACAGTCACTGCGCCCACTATGATACCCTTCATTCGTGTGTACAGACGAGTCTGCCGAAGCATAAGCATTTAGATATGTCTCAATAGGTGGAGTAAATCCATATCAAATAGTTGTCGCCTCAATAACTGTCTCCAGAGTAACCTCTATAATAGTTGTTGCCTCTACCTCAGAAGGATGGGGCGCCTCTTTCATCTCAAAAGTACAGGGTACCTCTGTCTCTTTCGAATAGGGCACATCTATCTCTGTCACCATTTGTACGTCATCATGAACCGGTGTCTGAACATCAATTGGCTCATCCTCATCATCTCTCGTTCATCCAAAAACAGATCTAAATCATCTACGTCGGATAATATCGATGCACGAAACTGAGACTGATCGACCAACCACCTCCTATTAGAACTAGTCATTTCCACTCTCCTTGCCCAGAGATATGAGTCCTCTATGTCACATCCTCTCTCCTGAGCCCTCGCATTAACAACTCTATCACGCTGCTGACCAGCAGTCGTACCATATGTTCCTCTAGTTTTCACTAAAAAAATAAAATATATATTTTAACCTACCAGACATTTAAAATTTTCAAAAATATGAATTTTTTAATTTTTCCAAAAATGCAGTAATAAGGCATATATCTTTCAAAATTTTCAAAAAAATCTGATAAAATGCATACACTTTTCCAGATTTTTTGAAATGTCTGGTTGAATGTATGCATTTTTACCATATCTGTTTTAAAATACAAAATTAAAGTATGCATTTGTACCGTATTTTCAAAAAATCTGAAGAAAAAAAATGCATGCATTTTACTAGATCTTTTGAAAAATTCGGTTTAACGTATGAATTTTTATCAAAATTTTCAAAAAAAATATAGAAAAACTACATATATTTTTCTGGAATTTTTTTAAATACGGTAAAAGATCATTAAGAATCGGGAAGAAACTTAATAATGCAATAAAAAAATTTTAACTTGTTATCAACCGCATATATCTGGTAGTAGTGTCTTTGAAATATCCAAAAATTTACAGAGTTTTTCTGAGAATTTGAATTTCTCCAATACTTTTTATAAAATGAAATATAATATTATACATAACTAATATAGTAACCACATAGGGGATATTGGGGGGTGCCCAGTAAAATTTGAGGTGGCAGGAAGAAATCTCTGATTTGATTTGAGGGGTATAGGTCCAAAAGAAGGAATGTGAACCTTAATCTTCTGACTACAACCGCATACTGGGCCCGCTTGTAACTGGGCTTTTCCTGTTTCGTTATTATTTTCTACAATGACAATTTATTTACAAAGCAAATAGAAGACTACACATGCACCCCACCCCCACCCCCACCCCCACCCCCACCACACCACACCTGATCCTTATAAATAATCAGGTTAAATCTAAAAGAAAAAAAAATCACTGATTTCAAATTTTATTTTAAATATTTTAAAAATATGGCTAATGAGAATTTCAATAAAAAGTAAAGAGGGTGAATTTGTGAGCAACGCACAACATCCAAATTAATAACATAAATGAGCCAAATACTTACAATTGTGACAAAATCAATGTGATCAAAATACTTGTACCTATAGATTGTGTCAATCCAGCAAAACAAGAAATCAAACAACACTCCTTCAGAACGACAAACAAAACAACTTTGCACAACGAATAAATCATGAAACTAAAGGTCTGGTATGCAACAAAAATAAGACCATGAAAAATTATATTGTAGACTAGTATAATTTGAAACATTATTATATTTAAAAAAAAAAATCTTTTCAGACAGACAAACCCGGAAATTTTAATTTATTTCTTAAATAAATAAAAAGTAAGATTTTAATAAAATAGTTTAATAACTTTGGTATTTTCAATGGACTTGTGGAGATACGAAACAAGCATGACAAATACAAATTAGATTTTTCTGTAGAAATATAAAAGAAAATTTTAAATCCACCTTTAAAAACCATCTTATCAGAATTTTAAAAAGTCTCTGATTTCAAAATTATATCTTCTGATACGCTCTTTACATATCAAAATATGTTGAAAATGAATATCAATTTCTTTTTTAGATTTAGTTCGAAGATACATATCTGAACTCACTTTATCTACACTCTATGTATTCTTACATTATGACACGCTCATTTTTAAAGAAATTGATTCGAATATGCATCTACGGATCCATCTCAGACAAAATACGAAAATGCATTTTTGAACGCACTCTCATCACATCAAAACACATCCAAATTAAATCTCCCTCCAAATTCTTTTCAAAAATATATCTCTATAGTTTCCTCCTCTTTGCTTTTAGTGTTTGCGTATTGAAAATTATAGCTTATAATCCGACATTTTTTTTCTCCAAATTATAATACATTATTGAATTGGCTACATTTCACATACTTCTAATGGCATAGGATTAAACTGTGGGCTAAATTAAGTTTCAATTTATAGATTTTCCTCTGTTTTTAACAAATTAATTTCAAATTTTATATACTAATATGTTATATCTCAAAATAGAAGGTATCTTTAGTTTTAATTTTTATAAAAAAAAGTTCATACAAGTTTTTCCAGATTTTTTTCTAGTTTAATACGTTTTGGAAATATATTTCCGAAGACTCTCCAAAAATACAGTTTTGAAATAAATTTATTCATAAAATTATGGCACGACTCAAAAGTAAATGAATTATATGTGTATGCGGTGTGCGTTCGGATATACATTTTCCAATTTTAAAGTTATTTTAAGATTTTTCTGAGTGTAGAAGCAATTCTTATGATTTGTTAAGCAATTTCCGTGTAAAATTAGGAAAAACTAATCAAAATGCTCGGTTTTTGACTCATGGTTTATTTCTTAAATGGGTTTCATTTTGATCTTTTATGCTAAATGGGTCTTTCATGGGCTTCTGACTGTTGCAACAGAATTTTTCTTGACACCCTTTAACTTGACACCCCTAAATATATACTTTTACTATAACACCCTTCGTCCTAAAAAAGCAAAATCCATATTTTATTTGTTATTTTTAGGACATTTAATAAAAATTGTGATATTTATTTGATTTTTTAGTCATCTCCAGAATATATACAAGTAACTCATATTATCGCATGGAGAGGTATAAATATTTTATTTTAAGTTTTTTTATATATTATTAATTAATTGAAACTAACTTATAATTTATATTTTAATTGTTACATGATTGCGCTCCATTAAAAGTGTTCACTCATGGGGTAAAAGTTGAAGAAACTCTCAGATGTCCAGATTCCTGGTGAGGATAGATAGATTGTAGATGATATCGGTCTGCTTCCATTGATGAACTATTCGTTGAACATGTTCGGCGTTCCACTGTTGTCCGCTTTTATTGAGCGATGACATACGGAGACATCCTCTTTTCATCTTCATTTAAGGAGATGAAGATTACCTTTAATGATGTATTTGCCTCTTCCATCTCCCTATTGCAGGTAACTTCTTTGTCACTCCATTCATTAACCAAGAGCTTGCATGTATTATGATTGAGCAGTATTTAGAGGTTACTAAGGCCATGGTCATGGCGGAGTTCATGGCTAATAGGGGTTCCCACTTTCATATATCTTGATTCTGGGAGATGTATCAGACACTAGTAGAGCACTCTATGCATGAGGCGGACGTTAGGATATACATGTTGCATCCTGTATGATGTATTATTCTAGTGGATAAGTCTCATTTCTACATCAATGCTAAATACACCTCCCTATTTTCTAAGTTTGAGCATGTTGACTGGGCATGGGGTGGTTGCTTTGACGATACTATATATTACACTTAGAGAGGCGATTGTCTTAGAGACAAGGCAACTTGCCGGTTATATGAGTCTATTTCTTATTTATCAAAGACATATTGTATATGTAATTTCTTCTTCTTGTGTAGTGTTGGATAATGGTGTACATGGGTTAGATAAATCTAATAAACCCGACCAAATCCACCTAAATCAACACACAAAAAATGGGTTAGGTGGGGTTATTTGGTGAACACGATTTTCGGATATGAAACCCCATTCAAAATAATTAGGTTTTCAGTAAACTCGTACCCAACCCACGAAATCCATGGGTTATTAAGTGACTATTTTTTTACTCTTTTTTTTAATAATTTGATGAGTGATTACTTTGATGTGCTTAATCTTTGTTGTTTAAGTTAGATCCTCCTTAACGTATTTTTATTTAACTTATTTAGGATGTCACATTTTGATTATTTCGATTTAAATTCTTGTAAGATGCAAGTATTTTATGTAATTCTTGGTATTACTGTAATGGAACTTTTGTTTGTTCAAGTATATTTAAGATGAACTTTATCTTACGTTAAGACATTTGATGCTTAAAAAAATAGCGGTAATAGACTAGATTATTTTTTAAGAAAAAATGGTTGGAGAATTTTTTGCAAAATAATATGACACATCATTTATAATCATATAAGGAAGAAAAAATGGGGGAAATTGGGTAACCTTTTATCCAACCCAATCTAACTCATAAATTTATGGTTTTATCCAGATCGACCGAATTATGTCATGAGTGATTATATTACCTCACCCAATGCAGTGTACCATGTATAACACCCTAAATCCCACTGGTCATATGAAAAGATTGAATTGACAATTTAAAGTATCACTACGACAACCATCCCCAAACTTTTGAAAACATTTAACAAACATGCAACGGAATTAGCATAATAAACTTCAAAATTAAATTTCATAATTAAAGTATTAGATTTTAAACCATGCAATTCATCATTAACTCAAAACATAATAAAAACACTTTGTTCCCAATGTTAGAGATCACAACATTTAATCGAATAAAAGCGATAAACGACAAAGTAAATAAAAGATGAGCTTTAAGAAGCTATCTTCCACTCACAGCAACAAAACTATACTCTTGATTATCTGCAAGATATCCATAGTGGACAATATAAAGTAAAAGAGTGAGAATATGCTCAAATATGTTAAAGGTGTAAAAGATTGGGAAGGGTAGCCTAAACAACAACAACAACAACAATAATCCTCAACATCGAATGTATTCACACAACAATCATCAATTCATATATGCCAACTCGTACGCAATGTAACAACCTCTTGATTCTATATGCATGTGGTACCAACTCAACAATGATTCGTCAGACAAGTCGGATCCCAACATCTGAACCCTGAGCCCCAATATCTGAGCTCCAAGCCCTAACTTCTGAGCTTGGAACAAGTCATTAGTCCCACTTTCTGAACTAATAGACATGTCTCTTTCACAATAATGACAACATATGATGCATGGCATACGATAATGCAACAACATCAACACAATAATAATTACAATCCCTCACATGACTGTAAACAATCATGGAACAACAACAACACAACAATGATTATAGTCTCACATTTGACTATAAACAATCATGCATTTAAACGGATCAACAATAGTTCTCACTCTGAACTACGCATCTCAATAATCATCAGCAAAAATATTTAATACACTCCATATAATTATACTTGCACTCCATATCATATATTCACACATTGAATAAACATTCATATATCACTCAATCATATTAATTTTTATTATCATCACTTTATCATTAGTTCATATTATTACTAATGCCAAACCACCAACAGGGTAAGCCATCAACTATTCAAGGCAACTTTATCCTTATCAAAATAACTCTAAAGATTCAAAGTACTCAGATCCAAACTCAACTTAATAATATTATTATCAATTACTCAAAAAACATAATTTTAACTTTTTTTCCTTATCAACCTTGAACAAATAAGAATATTACTCAAAAGGTAACCTCATATTGTCAACAGTACTCCAAATTCAACTCAAGTGTATCTTATATTTTGATCTCAAACTCTAAACAACTCAAAAGCAACTCTAACAACTCTATAACAACTATGACCAAATAAAATAGGATTCTTAACCTCATCAAAAAGGTAATGAAAGGTGACTACACTCAAAATTGCTCAAAACTCTAGACCTAACTCTAAATTTGTCTCACTTAAAAATAGCAGCAAATATTACAGGCTTAAGATAAAATTATGAAACTCTACATTCTAAAATATATTTAAGCCATCTTTCAAACACACTTAACCGCATTTCAAAAGGAGTTATGAAACTCCAGTTCTATTTGTTTTAGTTCAACCATATCGTAATAATTCATGCATAAACTCTAAAACAAAATGTATGGGTTCAAAATAGCATGAAATAATATACTCAATATAAAATTACAAAACTCTCCATTTTGAAAGACCGCTAAAACCTTTTTCTAACCTAATTGATGACACCCCAAAAGGACTTACGAATCTTAAGTTACGCGTGAAACATGATGACCAACACATAACTGAAATTGACTACGTCTCTGGTATAAAAATCAACAAACTGTTATAGTTATAGCACCTCTATATCCGGTTTTTCTACTTCAAAAGAAAGATCATCGCGTTAGCTTTCCAACTCAACTAACGGCACCCCAAAAGAATCTCAAGTTATGCCTGAAAGAAGACGATCAACCCCCCTATGTCTACCTACGCTTTTTCTGCATTTTCTCCCTATTGAACAAATTTGAGACTCACTTATTTCGCTTATTTGAGTTCTAACCACCCAAAAAAACACACTGATAAATACAAAACTGATTAATATGGCTCAAACATCATAGATCTAACATGTTATCACAATAACATCATGCATTCAATCATTTTAGGATGATAACTCTAATTCTTGTCTTATCATAAAGCATCATCAGGGAGAAGGTCAAGTTAAACCTTCGCCTTATCGCAAGGCGTTAAAATAATATATTATCACTTCAATTCACACATGTTAACTATGTATAACATAAATCAACAAACATCACAGATAAACAGCCATAACAACCAGGATACAACTATTCCAATTTTATATTTTTGCCTTACGTCATCAACCGGGATATCACATTAACCTTACTTTATCAAAAGGCATCAACACAAATTATCAATCAAGGTCAAAAATGATCAAGTACAAACAGATAAATTCTATCATATTCGAGAGTAAAAATATGATCAATCAATCGCCTCAAAATTTTGCCCATGTCTTTTTGGCTACAAACATCAAATACAGATATAAAGAAATGAATAAGGCATGAGGGTAAGGACCTATCACCATCCTTATGTTTAACCAATCATATATGAACAATATTCTCTTACCTCGAAGGTTTGAAGATCATGACCTTTCTTGTCTTTATGATTTTTCCTCACTCTCTGAAACCTCCTAGATATGTCTTTCTTTCTGCCTCTTTTCCCAACTTTTGCACGTGGTCCCTAAAAGCTCCTCTCACTTTACTTATTCTAACCAAATATTCCACTTACTCTTTTCACCTCTCGAATTTCCTCACACCCTCACTAAATCTATATTTCTATTATTTATTTTTATTTCAAATAATATCTAAGTTAATTAAAATAATAACTAATTAATTTAAATATTCACTTAAAATAGTAATTCTAATATTCTCACTAATTCTCACCACACCCTAGCTTTTTACTCAAAATATCTCTTTCTCTCTAATTTTAAAATAAAACTCTATATTCTCCCAACTCTAAAATATCTCTTATTTTCTATTATTTATAATATCAATTAAATTAACAATAATACTAATTAAATCTCTACCCCTACCCAATAATTTTATTTAATTAAATAAATCACTCAAATAAATATTATAAATTCAATTAAAAGGAATAATTAAAAATTGGGGTATTATACCATGTATGAGTTGGGTCTTGGTTTTGTTTAAATTTAACAAAAACTGACCCATGAGCACCCCTAGTGTTAGATATATGAGCATTTCTCGTCCATTTAGGACATACATGTTTATGGTCCTATCACTAACGGATCCCCACTGACCACCAGATGGAGGGCTAAACATTCATAACTAGGATGTCTCCAGGAGTACAAGTGGATGATCAATGTGTTGACTATAGACAATGTCATATGGACACCTTACTAGAGCATAATCTACATCAAAACTTTGGTGAGATTGCTTTATTTTCGGGTTATCAATAATGGGAAAGTTCAGTGGCTATATATTTACTTGATAGGTGTATGCACTTGTTTGGTTATGTTCAGCTCATCCCTTGACTAGTCCCTGTTGTGCCATCTTAGGGCATTAATAAATGGTTTATGTCTAACATTGTCATTGTTATTAGAGATAATATAGTGGAAGTGTAGTTTCCTAGGTATTGTCAAGATGGTTACTTAGATTGGTACTCTATAGTATCACACCCTCACATCATCCCACTAGCTCAGTCTGCTGATGATGCTGGACTTTCTCATGCTAGAAGACCTTCAGATTACATGTCATTGCCTCCACCAGGTATGACTGACTAGCAATGGTTATAAAGGGTAGAAGTTCTTTTAGATAACCTCATGGGTCTAGCAAACCCAGATGGTGAGACCTGAGTAGATTTTAGTAGTTTTTTTACTTAATATTCTATTTGTTCCTGAATGTTAACATCGAGGTTCAACTTTATCCCTTAACTAAAAAAATCATATTGGTCCATTAACTCTTTAAAACGTATTATATTAGTCATTTTCATCAAATTATTGATAAAAATACTCAAAAATTGACCGCTAAATTAGTCGTCAACTAGTCAAAAAGGACTGACATGATATGTTTTAAAGAGTTAAGAGACCAATATGAACATTTTTTAAGTTAAGAGATCAAAATGAACATCGAGGATAACATACGGGATCAAAAATGGTATTAAACATTTTTTATGTTGCTCAGATTATTTGTATATTATTGACATTTATCTTAACATTTCATTAGATAAAAACTAGCATTAGATCATTTAACACAGACATTGCTTAACATAACTTAACAAGAAAATAATATGAACAAAACTTAAACAATGTTTCAGGACGTTCCAACATCTGTATAATATCGTTGATATATGTGACAATTATCGCATCCACCTCGATCAGATCATTTATTTCATATTGGTGATATGTGTTCCACATGACTTTTAAATCTTCATTTGTCTTCAACTCAAACTTACTAAATCTAAGCTTCCATTCATTATCGAATGGTGGTGAATGATACTCGATCTTAACCACCTTTATGTTATCGGTATGGTGGACAAGATTATCCAGTTTGAAATTCAGAACATCAAGAGGGGTATCCTTTGTAAGTCTAAAATCAATCGGAGATTTCACACTGTTAAAGTACACAAACGCGAGATACCAATATTGAGACATTCTAAGAGATATTTTTTATAATATATGATGCATATTTATACAAGTTTTGAATCATTATGGATCATACAAAAAAATTCGCTGCAATCACCTAAAAAAATGTCGCAAAATCTCAATTGTTGAAATTTAACATTATTAAAATTTTAAAGATATCGGGAAAATTTACTAATCATTGAAGGAAAAAAACCGATAATCTCATTTTTTTTAAAACCAAATAAATTAACATTGTTGAATATTTTAAGGCTATGAGAAAAATTTAATAATCTCTAATGTTTAAAAAAAATGGGTAAATTTTAAGATGCACCAATTTTTTTGAAAAAAATTGGTATAAATATATATATATATATATATATATATATATATATATATATATATATATATATATATATATATATATATATATATATATATATATATATATATATATATATATATATATATATATATATATATATATATATATATATATATATATATATATATATATATATCATTTTTTTAATTAACTAATCGATGTTTTGTCTGTGATATTGTTAATGAAATAAATAAGAGGGGATTTCTATCAAAATACTCACTTTACTTCTACCTTGTAACGCAATGTAATCCATAAAGTCCTCAGCATTTTCATCATAAGTCCTGCCAGTTGCGAATACCCTTTTCGTGGGGTTTTTTCACTTTGGTATACATCATGGCACCTCTAATTTTTCTTTTACGTTTAGGTTGCAGTAGACGTTGTATGGGGGGTGTTTGTCGAATCGAGCATGACTATCTAAATAAAGAAACATACAAACTAACATCATTTCAATGAAAAACAACACGTAGAAACATACTAACTAACACGTAGAAATATCATTTTTGTGATCAAAATGGAGAAAAAAAAATTAATCAAGATAAACTAAAGTCATTTTAGTGATATAAATCATTTTAGTGATCAAAATGGAAAAATAAATGATCAAGATAAACTAAAGTCATTTCAGTGATATAAACATAATGTTTGAAGAATAATAAACTTACTTCAAATGTGATAACTTTTGATGTTCGAGTGTTGATGAATGCCAACAATTGGAAGTGTTTTGATGAGAGTTACGATGAAAATCGCCTAGGTTTTTACGAAGAGAATGACAATATGAAGTTAGAGCGTTGTTAGGTAATGAAAAGTTAGAGTCTAGTTCTCTGAAGTATTTCATACAAAATAGAAATCGCATCGATTTTCTAAAAAAAAATGGCGTGTATGTTTTAATTAAAAATAAATAAAAAATATGTAAAAAAACACTATAGCGTCATATTCTAGAAATACATTTAAAATATTTATCACGTTAGTTTTTAAAAAATCGAGGGATTTGAATATATAAAATTAAAAATTAAAAAGGGCTTTTGAAAAAATTAAATTTAAAAAATTAATGCAAAATATATTATCCCTTGGTTGGAACATGTAATCGAGGTAAATACTAATAAAAAATGAAGAAAAAAAATTAACAAAGAAAAAAAAGGAAAGTTAGAAAGGCGTCAACTGAAAAAAAAATATAAAATGCAGTTAAGAAAATCGAGAGAATAAGTTGTATAATTTTTTTTAAATAGAACATGATGCTCTCAAAATATATCATCTCGGTTTTTAAATGTTCGAGATGAAAGTACCATATTAGTCATTTTCATTTAATTAGCGACAAAAATACTCAAAAATCAGTCACTAAATCAGTTGTCAACCAGTAAAAAATGACTAACATCATACGTTTTGACGAGTTAAGAGAATAATATGAGCAAAACTTAAAAAATGTTAGATGATTCATGACGTTTCAACATCTTTATAATATCATCGACAAATCTAACAATTGTTCTATCCACCTCGATCTGACCATTTATTTCGTATCGGTGATATGTGCTCGCATATGACTTTTAAATCTTTATTTGTCTTCGGCTCAAACTTACTAAATTTAATCTTCCCTTCATTATTAATTGATGGTGAACAATATTCGATCTTAACCACTTTTTTGTTATCGGTACAATGCACAAGATTATCCCGTTTGAAATTTAAAATATTAAGAGGAGTGTCCTTTGTGAGCCTCATATCATAGGAGGTTTCACACCTTTGAAGTACACGCGACATATCAATATTGAGACATTCTAAGATTTTTTTTAAACAAATATATGATGCATATTTATACAAGTTTTGAATCATTATGGATCACACAAAATTGTCGCTGCAATCACAATCTTACAAAAATATCGACAAAATCTCAATCATTAAAATTTAACACTATCAAAATTTTAAGGATATGAAAAAAAATTACTAATCATTGAAGTTTTTGGAAAAAAATCAGCAATCTCATAAATATTTGAAAAAACTGATAAATTAACCTATCGATTTTTATTTTTTATATATTGGTAGTGAAATAAATAAGAAGGGGTTTTTAGTATTAGGAAAAGTTGAGGAGTTCCACTTTAAATTAAAAGACTTTTGAATAGTATAATGATACTTGAAATAGTATTGAACTATGCAAAACAATAAGAGTATATATATGGCCACTCTCATCGTACTTGGCAATTAATTCCACAGGATGAATTAAAATTAGGGTGAGTATATTGGAGATTTGAGTGGGGCATGATGTTGGATTTGTCACGTCGAACACAAGTAAGCACACATGGGAAAGAGAAATACTAGTTCTACAAGTTGTTGCCGCCACTTAACTTAGCAATCTACTGTAACTAAACTGTCACTCTGTCATTTGTGTTCGCGTGTACACAACAAAAGCTAAAACTACAACTTATTCCAATTTCATTTATAGAATAGATCTACTTTCAAATTACTAATATAAAAGTTAATAACCACCATTTTTACGTATAAATCTAATTAAACAGTTATTTAACCTTTTAGTGTAATTTTTATTTTTTATTTTTTAATTAATTATTACACTATTATTTATTTATTTATTTATTCCATTTCACTAATTTACTTTATTTTTTTAACACTTGTTTTACGTTTCTTTCACTCTTTTAATGTCTTTTACTATTTTCATTAATCCATATAAACTTTAAGTCTTTTTATTCTCTCGTAATAACTATTTTCATCCATCAGTATGACATAATTTCAAATTAAAAAGGAGAAAATCTAATATATTTTTTTTAATTTTCTTAATATATTAATCTCATCTTCTTTTATAAAATTGAAAATTAAATGGTATATAGCTTTACAAATTGGTTTATGTTGATTAAGATTATATGAATCAATTCTTTTTTAATTCCAGTTGATTTGTTCATCCATAAGTGTATTTGTGTGTTAGAGTTTTAAATTGAAAATGAGAAAATGTGAGATTTTTATTTTTTTCATATATTAATCTCATTTTTTTTTACAAAATAAAAATGAAATGATATATATATTTGTAAATGAATTTTGATTTAATGTGTTGCTTTCGGTTTCTATTTTAAATTTCATAAGTTATGTTGTTTTCGGTTCTGTTGATTACGATTATATGAATCCCTTCATTTTCAAATCCAGTTGTTTTGTTCATATATGAATCCCTTACTTTTTAGAAGACATATGGTTTTTAACAAATGTAATTTATGTAACATTACAATATTTCTATTTGATTTAGCGTCCCATTTTGTGTTCATTGCTGCTTTGGGTCCCATACAATTTGGTTTCACGGTTCGCTTCAATTCATTTTATTTCCAATTCTATTTGAATCACAATAAAAAAACAAATCATTATATTTTTTAAAAATAAATTGTGTTTGTGGGATTAGTGTGGATATTATTCTTCAACGCAACAAACTATAATCAAAGATTTAAATCTCTCGGTTATATATATATATATATATATATATATATATATATATATATATATATATATATATATATATATATATATATATATATATATATATTTGTTTGTTTGTATGATTTAGGATTATTCTTTATAGTTTTTGTTCTTACTATTTACTTATTTGTTAATATTTTGGATAGTTTTTTCTGATTGAATTTTGTGACGAGTTTTTTTTATACTTTTGGGTTGTTATTTGAATGTTGCAATCATTGATGATTGCTTCAATTCCCAATATAATCGGGTGGCTTGCCATTTCTTTTGCCAAAGTAAGTACTTTTATGATATTATCCAAGTTGTGTAGCTCGAACCCAAAGTTAATTAGAGTTTAGGATTTGTAACTTAATATACAAGTTAGTTGTATATAAATAGACATATTTTGTAATTTAGTTTGTATAATCAATATTCAATAATATCAATCCTTATTTTCATTCTCTCTCATTCTTTCTCTCCTCACTAAAAGTGTCTCACACACTAAAAAATTTGTATATAGATCTCCAGTTAGATTCTTGATCGTGTTTTAAAGAACCACACATCGGTGATCGTGTTTCCGGGATCGTGGATTGTTAATCAATCACTGCAAAGATGAATGGTACTGATGGATTTCCGAATTCTCTTCCAATTCTTGACGGAAAAAATTGAAACCGATAAAGCAAGTAGATGAAGTCCTTGTTCGGCTTTCATGAAACCCTATAAGTGGTTACTAATGACGTCCCTGAGCTTGCTGAGAATGCAATTGATGCTCAGAGAGTTGCGAACAAGGAGGCAAAAAAGAAAGACTATAAGGACGTGTATTGCATTCAATCGGCGATAGATTTGGAGAATTTTAATGAGATCTCTCATATTGAATCGACGAATGAGTAATGAGATATTCTTGTCAAGTACTATAAAGGAGGTGAGAAAGTCAAAGTCATCAAATTACAGACTTTGCAACAGCAATGTAAATTGCTGCAGATGGGAGAAGATGAAAAGATTGCAAGCTATAAGTCGAAGGTGTAGAGTCTCGTCCATCTCATGAAGGGTTATGGTGAAATCCTAACTGATAAGGTGATAGTTGAGAAGGTAATGTATACGTTAACATCTCACTTTGATCAGGTTATTATAGCTATTCAAGAATCTAAAAATCTTGAAACCCTGAAACTGAAAGAGTTGGTTGGTTTATTGTAGGCGCATGAGATTAGGATTGTCGAAAGGAAAGGGGTTCAAGATTTGATACAAGCACTACAGGCTCAGGCTTGGAAGAAGCGTGGTGGTTCTGACAAGTTCAAAGGCAAAAGAGATAACACTCAGAGCAAGAAGTCTTGTTTGAACCCTCAAAAGCATAAGGTTGATGATATGGATTATGAATCCTCGAAAAGAGAAGAAGGAAACTCCTATTAGAAAGACAAAGAGGAAAAAGGTGTATAGTGTTATAACTGTGAAAAGTGGGGTCACTTAGCCAAGAATTGTTGGTACAATAAAGACAAGGAAGAGACAAAAGGCAAGGAAGGAGAAACGAACCTTGCACGCCAAGATTCTGATGATTTTGAAGATATGGTAGTTATGGATGAAGTTGTAGATGACCATGTCGAGTCCAAGATCTGGTTCCTCAACTCAGGCTTCTTGAATCATATGACTGGTAGAAAAGTGTGGTTAGTATATTTTGACTCGTCAAAGAAGAGCAAGGTCAAACTTGCTGATAATAACTTGTTGAAATCAGAAGGTATTGGCGACATATTTATTCAAAGGAGCGATGGAGGAAAAGTTATGATCAAATATGTAATATATGTACCTGGAATGAAGTGCATTTTCCTAAGTGTTGGACAACTGGTCGAAAAAGATTTCTCAGTTATTATGAAAGATGGAGCCTTGGAATGGTTCGACACTCAAAATAATTTGGTCTTGAAATCTCCTTTGTCGAAGAATACGACATTCAAGACCATGATCAGTTCGACTGAAGTACAATGTCTAAAAACTATTATTGACCACAAGCATAATTGGTTATGGCATGTGAAGTTTATACATTTGAACTTTCGATATCTCAATTAAACAATTACTCAAGATATAGTAATTGGTATACCAAGTCTTGAGATGCCCGACAAACTCTATGAAGGTTACTTAGTCAAAAAGCAATCCAAAAATTCTTTCATTTTGACTATGCCAATGAGATCCTCCTACATACTAGAAGTAGTATATTCAGATGTATGTGGCCCATTTTAGGATCAAATCATTGGTTAAAACATGTATTTTGTCTCATTTGTCAATGAGTATAGTCAAAAGCTTTTGATCTATGTGATCAAGCGAAAGGATGAAATATTTGCAACCTTTAAGAGATTCAAAATACTTGTAAAAAACCAGAGTGAAAATAAGATCAAGGTTCCGCGAACAGATGGATATGGTGAATATACATCAAAGATGTTTGAAGAATTATATGCAAAACATGGTATTGAGTCATGAGGTAAATGCTCCTTATATGCCTCAACATAATGGAATAGCAGAAAGAAGAAACAGAATCATATTGGACATGGAGAGATGCATGTTGAAGTATAAGAATTTTCCAAAATCCTTATGGGGTGAAGATGTTTCCACTGCTGTTTATATTTTGAACATGTGTCATACCAAAAAGCTGAAGAACAAGGTTCTTGAAGAAGTGTGGAGTGGAAAACAATAATTAGTGAGTCATCTGAATGTGTTTGACTCTATTTGTTACAAGCATATTCCTGATTCGAGAAGAAGGAAGCTTGATGACAAGAGTGAACCTATGTTTCTTTTAGGATAACACAAAACTGGAGCATACATATTATTCAATCCAATCAATGAGAAGATCGTGATGAGTCGAGGTATTGTTATTGATGAAAATTCTGCTTGGGATTGAAATTATGGTGATCCAACCAACAAGCCATTGATGATCTATGGCATTGATAAAGAAACCAATAAAGTTGAAGTCGAAGCAATTGTCGATATTCCAATCAAAGCAGTTACTGATATTCCCGACACAATCGAAGTTGAAATGGGTATGGATACTACAAGCTAGAGACCTCAAAGAACTAGAGTTCGTCCAACAAGACTTTAAGACTATAAAGTGATTGGTGATGATGAAGTCACACAATTTTTCAGTCACTAAATTGGTCACTAAAAGCGAATTTTCTAGTAGTGAGGATGTTCTTTTGTCATCCGTCATTCCTTCAGAAGATCTTTATGATCTATAGAATTTTCTCCACATGTAATCTTATCTTGAAAATTATATTGATCTTGATCGTGTTCTACTTCTAGATCTTTATCTTCATCCTCTAGAGTTGTCTTTTCCAAGATATGCATAATCAACAACCTCTACTTATTCATACTAGGGCTAATTCCATAAAGTTAATTTGTATGGATTCTTCTATAATCATGGTATTTTAAAAAATAATTTTTAAAATAGGAAGGATATTTTATTTAAAGGTTTTAACGACCATGCATATAGAAGAAATGTCATATTACCTTTGTTAGTCAACTTATTTAATACTAAGTAACTTGTGTTATAAAATTTTAATCAATTAGAACCACTCAATGGTAATATTAGGGATCTTACATAAAATCATAAATTGAACAATTTGGCGTTGTTGTTATTATGTGAAGAAATTTCTCTTCTCATAGGAGTGAAATAAGAGAGCATGTTTATTTCTTCAGTTGTATGAATTTAAGAGTCATTATCGATATCATCTTTTGAATTCAAGTTGTCAAGCATATATGCATCACAATTTGTCTTTTCGACTTTTGGTACCCAAATTATTTTTTATCCTTCAATGTTAGTGGAATACATATTATAAGTAGATATGTTTCTCTTTTTACGCTCACAATGCTCTTTATTTGACTCTTTTTTTAAACAAAACATAGCAATATGGTCTTTTTTTTTCTAGTAATTGCATTTTAATGTTTTGTATTTATATGTTGATTGGGTATTACAAGTATTTCTAATGTTTTTATTTTTGTTCTTAGATTCATAACCAATATCAACCTTATTGTAAGACGCCTTTAATTATCTAACAAAAGACTCAAGTTGTCTTTTCCTTTAATCAATTCATTAAGTGTATTTTGAAGATCAATAACTTTATTTTCCAAATGCCACATTGATCACACTTGATAGATTCATCAAAGACTTTGTGAGAAGATAAGGAGTTTTGAATTAGATAATCTTGTCTCTCTTTAAGACGTTCTATTTCTCCCAGTAAGTTTTTATTTTTCAATTCTATGAAAGAAATAATGTCTTTGAAGGTAGAGACAATTTGTTCTAATTTATTTGTTTCTTTGGTTAGCTTTTTACAAATGCGAAACAAGTTTTCATAAGAAAAGTTAGAGATTACCTTATAATGTTCATGATTTTCGATGAGACATGTGTTTCCTTCTTCCTTACCTGAGGATTCCACATCACTGTCATTTCAAGATATGTGATCTCTCTAAACTTTTCTTTGTAGTTTCTTGGATCTTCTCTAATTTCGGTTCCTTCTGTAGTTTTTAGGCAGTTTGGTCTTATGTGCCCTTTATTTCCTCATTAGTGGCATGTGGGAATGAAAGAGTATATTTCTTCATCTTGCTTTTGGAAACATGAAATTTGTTTTTTGAGCCTTAGGAACTCCTTGAATTTTTGAAACATGAGTTTCATGTATTTATTAATCTTGCTTTGACAATCTTCATCTTTTATTTCCATATTTGTGATGTTAGTAGCTTTTAGTGAAATGATGTTCCTATTCTTATTGTCACATTCTTTGTCATCAACAAGTCTCTTTAGCTCTATCTTGTGTTCCTACAATTTACCAAACATGCGACCATGGTGGCAAAATACTTATATCCATAAATCGTGGTGATTTTAGGTTGCCAACTACAGTTTAGGTATATAATAACTTTCACGGCCAAATTCCTCATTTGAAAATGTTTTTCCTAGTGTTCTCATATGACTCATGATATGGGTAAACTGTGTTTGCATTTGATTTATGTTCTCTTCAGGTTTCATTCGGAAAAGTTCATACTTGTGAATTAATGCTCCTAACCTTATCCTATTTACCTCAATAGTTCCCTTATGGGTAATTTGAAGGATGTTCCACATTTCTTTTGCAGTCTCGCTGTAAAAAAATTGCAAAAATTCATTAAGACCGAGAGTGTTTACATTTTATTTATAATCTTTGGTCCAATCATTTTTAGGTTTGTTTACTAAAACACCATTATCTTCTTGTGTAAGAACAAATTGACCTTCCTTCACAACCTTCCAAATACCACAATTCATTCCTTCTATGAAAAATTGCATTTTCTTTTTCCATAAACTATACCCTTCACCATTAAAGTATATGGATTATTTAATTAATATCTTGAATTCATTTTGCTTCTGGGACGATTAGTGTTCACCGTGAATTAGGCTCTGATGCCACTTGTTGGACAAGTGACTTCAAGAACAAGAGGGGGGTGAATTGTTGTATTTAAAATTCGTCATTAATTTAAATATTTTATTACTAAAAAAATATTGTGTTAGTCTTCACAAAATCATACATAAAAATAACGGAAAGAAATAGTAATGTAATTGGAAGAATTTAAAGAGATAGGGTTAGAAAGATGGCATCGAGATTTATACATGTTTGGCTGAATGTTAGACTAGTCCTTTCCCCAAGATATCTTCTTGATAATTCCACTAAAACCATTAAGCATTTACAGGTTATGCCCAAATACCTTTGATACAAGTGAATCTAGAGACTTCACATTGACTTATCCCCCCAACCAAAAGAGAGATTTTTCACGGGATGAACTCACGAACCAAGTAGAGATTTCATAGGCTAATCTCAATAACCAAACAAAAAATTTGCACACTGAGTTCTATAACCAAACAAATATTTTTCAATGGTTGATCTCAAGAACCAAACTCGATTCTTCAAGAGTATCACACTCTTGAAATGAAACAGTGGCATGACACCAATACAACACTTTCCTCACAAGTAGTTTTCACTTAAAATGCACTAAGGTAACTTTGGTGAAATAAAATACTTAAAGAGAGATAAGAGAGAGTGATAAAATGTTAAGAATTAGGAAACGTCTGAATTTTGGTGTGTTTTTGAATGAGGAGAGGCCTCATTTGTATAGTAAATGTGACTTAAAATGGAAACAATCTATGGACCAAATTAATGGCATAATGTATCAGGCTAATCGGTTATAAACCCTAAATAATTTATTCGTAAGGAATAAAATATAAGGTTTTAATATTTAGACCAATCGTTAAGAGACTGTCCCAATCGATTATAGACTCAACTAAGCAAGTCCTAATCAATTAGGTCATTTTTCTAATCAATTATTTAGTTAGAAAATTGCTTCCAAGCAATCAGGCACTCTCTTAATTAGTTGGCTAGGATGTAAAAACATTTTTAGGTGATTTTGTTAAGTAAAAAGAGACCTTAAAAGTATTTTAAGTGTGTGCGTGTGTGTGTGTGTGTGTGTTGCCTTAGTATCTTAGGAGTTACTCTCCTACTTTCACAAGACTCTGGTCACTCAGGAAGACAAGACCAAGCGAGCTTTCACACTTCCTTACTTTCATAACTCAAAAGCTTTCAAGTTCCTTTTCCAAATATAGTGATCATATAAGCACTCCAATGGTACTTTGAATCTTCTACTTGATGAGGCTTGAGATATCTTCAAGTTAATCACCTTCATCAAAGAGTTGGAAAAATATCATCATGAACTTCAACAATCATCAGTGTTGTCATCATCAAAACACCAAGGTCACCAACATCAGGATCATCAGCTTCATACCTACAAACACATATATTCACAAGCTCAAGGCTGAAACCCACTGGCCTCTCCTTGTTAAAAGGAAAAGATTATTGTGTGAGCTCTAGGCCGGAACCTCCATGCATAAAAAAGCTCTTAGCTAAAGATAGAACATATTGGGCTCTTTGTTAAAAGAAAAAGCTCATAGTGTAAGCTCAAGGCCGAAACCTTCGGGCACTCTATGCATAAATTTTAAATCTCAGAGTTAGCACAAAGTTAGAACCTTCGGGCTCTCAGTTCAAAATTTCACACTATAGAAAAGTAGTATGATCGGGCGAGATCAAGTTTTTTCTCCCTTAAGCATTTCGCCTCTACATACCTCATGTTATGAGGGTTTTGTTCATTTCCATAAACTTGGATGGATCTATACTTGGACTCAGGAGAGTCTTCCCAGTCTCTTATACAAATCAATTAACTTGGTAATGAGCATTAAATGGTCATGAATGGCCAATCACAGACAAGGAATAATGAAACTTAAACCTACTTAATCCCCTCAATGCTGCAGAGGGACATGCACCTTAATGGCCAATAAAATGGTCAATAAGGACTTGGAAGGTGAGATATCCTATATAAATGGGCCATAATCACACATAAAGAAAATATTGGAGATATTACTCATATTGGGAGAGATATGTTTACGACTCTTACTGGCCAATATCAATAGAGTTATCAAATTATGTTCTTGCATGAATAAATGATTTGATTAACGAATAAGTGTAAGTAAAACAACATTAAAGAATTAAGGACTCTAAGAAATAAGAATATGTTTTTAAATAAAAATAATAATTTTATGGTATAAATTAAAGATTGGCATGTGATGATAGTCTGTCACATTATGTTTTTATTATTCAATTTCACAATTTTTTAAGTATTTTTTATTGTTAATGCATTTAAGTTTTGTGCGTGTTTAATAAGAATTCCAAAGATCATGGACAATACCAAACCAATTCAAAATCATAATAATCATACAAATTTTATAGTATTTTAGTGTGGAAATTATAATGAAAGGAAGGATAGATAAGTGTCACATGAAGAACGGAAGAAAAGCAGATAAAATCAAAAGACACATAGCATAATCGTGTAACCTTTCGGAGAGAGTGACATTATATCCACATAAAACAGACAAAAGTGGTGCAGTCCTAAAACCAAGGAAGTAACCTAAGATATTTGTTATAATTTCAAATAAAAAAATAGTTTATCAAAACGCATTTGAGTTTAGGGCGTAACGCGATTGTGTGATTTCATAATTGTATCTATAAATAGAAAAAACATATTTATTCATTAAAGTTGTTTTTCTATAGTCTAAGTCATATTTTTTTACCAATAATATGGGGAAATTAAGGCTACCATTAGAGGATCATTCATAATCATTACAAGTCTTTACTTTTGCTTTCTTATTATTAAAGCTATGAAACCCTTAAGGGTATGTGGCTAGTCCTCTTAGATTAGGTTATCTATAGATGATTACATCTTAAACATGTGGTCTATGTAATTCATGTGATTATCTTTGTAATGAATTTATGTTTTATGATTATGTAGGCTATACGAGTTTAATGTTTTCTCTCATCTACCAAATTGGGAGAATTCGTTTATATGACAAGTAAGACTCAGTGTTGAGTTGCTCATGTAATTGGTAAAATTATAATATTGTTGTTGAAATACAAGATATTAAGAGACATTTGAATAAACTATGTGTTTTTAAAAGCACTACAGAGATTTTATTATATAGAGAGAGATTACAACTAATTACATGATATAGTTGATGTAGGACTATTCTGTATAAAAATATTCTTAACACTATATATTTACAAATATCAACGCTCCCCTCAAGCTTGAGCATATAAGGCAAATGCACCAAGCTTGTTACATATATAATTAGTTATGGGGATTCGCAAGGATTTTGTAAACACGTATGCCAATTGATCATTAGAGTTGACAAACTTTGTGACAATGTCACCTGACTCGATTTTCTCTCTGACAAAGTGACATTCTATCTCAATATGTTTGGTCCTCTCATGGAAGAATAGATTTGAAGCAATGTGCAATACAACTTGATTATCACAAATAAGTGTCATTGATCTTGCTTCTTCAATTTTAAGTTCCTTGAGCAACTATTTTAACCAAATAAGTTCACATGTTGCCCTTGTCATGGCCATATACTCTGCCTCGGCGCTTGATCTTGCAACTGCGTGTTGTTTCTTACTTTTCCAAGATATAAGGTTTCCTCCAACAAGTATACAATACCCAGAGGTGGATCGTTTATCAATGAGTGACCCTGCCCAATCAACATCAGAGTATCCAACTATCCAAGTATGTCCTTTATTTTCATACAATAGACCTTTTCCTGGAGCACATTTGACGTATCTCAGAATCCGGATAACAACATCCATGTGTTCCTGACAAGGGGAATTTAAGAACTAACTTACCATACTAACTGCAAAAGAAATGTTTGGACGAGTGAATGTGAGATAATTCAACTTTCCAACCAATTTCTTATACCTTCCCGAGTCAGATAAAGACTCCCCATGATCGAGTAGTAGTTTGACACTTGGATCCATATGAGTATCAGTTGGTTTAGCATTTAACAAATTTGTTTCTTCCAAAATATCCATAGCATATTTCTGCTTTTCACACCCCAAAATTTTCCCTCCCCTTTTGAGATTCATCTGTACACATTCATGTTTCATTCATATGCATTAATTCATGTTGACATTTGTTAATCTATAGATTCAAAGTTATGTGGCTTACAAATCTAGGTTTGTGCATGGGTCAAACCCTTAGAATGTTTATTGGCTTTTCATCTGATTGGGGTTGAAACCCTAAATCTTGTTGCTTGGTACCTTGATCCATGAAGCTTGCATCATGATGTCCACCTAGGCACAAAGCCCTATTTCTTTACCTTGGGTGCCTGTTGGATGATATGGTTTGCATTGGGGTATTGAAAGCCCTAACTTCTTGGTTCATTTCATTGGGGGACCATTTGGTTTGGAAGCTTTACTTATTGGTTTAAGGTCCTTGATTGTATGATTTGCATATGGATCCTGTCCTATCTATGGAACCCTAGTACATGGATTATGGTATCTGGTCACTTTGGTTTGAATCATGCCTTTGTTCTTTGGTATCTTTCATCAAGTGTAATCATTGGTTGACTATGGTGATCCATTTGGTTCAAGGCTTTATTTCATCCATTCTTCATTCATGGTTTCACTAAAGTTCATAGTCCATTGGTTCATTCTTTATGGTACATTCATTGGCCCATTGGTTCTTAATTCTTATTTCTCATTCATAGTTCACTTAGCCAAGTGTTATAAATCCATAGTCCATTCAAGGGTATGATTCAAATTTGAATTTTTGGAGGGATTTTAAGAAAGACATTTTGCATTGATTTAAAGATCATTTTATTCAAATAAAGGTCCATTCATTAATTCATAGAACACTTGCATTATCCATTACAAAAGGAAATACAAAAAATGCAATTTTTAGAAAGGTTGACTTTTGGTCAACTGTTGACTTTTTGGTTAACCAGTTTGCCAAAGTCAACCAACCTTTTTTTCCATGACCTAAACCCTAATGCTAATTGTAGCTTCATTCTTCATTATTCAATGTGATTCCATTTGCTTCATGAGCAAGAAAACCTAAATATTGTACCAAGTTTGCTTCTTGCCATGACATGGATGCTCACTTGCCATGCCATGAATGCTCACTTGTCTTACCTCCACCTTGCCTTGCAACTTTGCCAAGCCAGCCTTGCATTAAATCCATCAACAATGCATATATTAGTTCACATACATCCATATAAACATATCAATTCAAGCATTTGGCAATGTGTTCATATTAACAACCTTTTGCTGGCTACAAATATGCATCCATATCATGGTTAAGCATTGTCATTGTTGTACCTCAAAACTTGCCCTCACCTTTTCACTTTTATCTGACTTTTGGCTTAAGATTCATCTATACATATTCATCTGCATTCATGTGCATTATTCACTCATGTTAACACTTTCTTACAAACATCATAGATTCAAAGCTGGCGAATAACAAAGTGTGGTTTACTTGACCTTGTGGAATTACAACTTGGCTTTTCATTCATGCCTAAACCCTAGTTTGGTTGACTCTTGTCCTGGATGGATCTTCTGGTCCTTGAAACCCTATTTGTAGGTGCTCATCATGGGAAATTCATCTGTTGATCTTACTTTGAGCTTAAAACCCTAATCAGGGAGGTATGATCCTATGTGCCTTATGGTTTGATTTGTCACCTTGTGCTTGATAGAAACCTTAATTCATTGGGGAGAGATGTTTTACTATCATATCATGCATCATCCATTATCTATATGTCTACATAGTGGGTATTTCAACTGATTCAAGTCTTGGCTCAAGCATTCATATGTGTAGATGGTCAAGGAGGACTGATCCATTCATATAGTGATTCCATTGATTCAGGCATTGCGGCTTAAACATTAGTCTTGTTTCATGTGGATAATGCCTTGATTGCATTATATATGAAACCCTAATTCAGGCCTCATAGTTGACTTTGGTCAACTGTTTACTTTTTGGTCAACTAGTTGACCAAAGTCAACCATCCGTCTGATAGGTCCATTTGATCCAAGGTACACCTTAGAATTTGTTAACCATTGGTATTTCTATTTAATTGGTATGTCCAAATGCAATTAACTTTCAAATTTTAACTTAACCATTTGAGTTGAACATTTAAGAGTCCAGATCATTGTTCTTGATTAAGCCCATTTCAATTTATTTTTCATAACAATTTTCAAAACATTTTTCAACCAACAAATTTCATTACACATTCAATTCAATCTCCACATTCTAACATTCAATTTCATACATTTAAATATGAAACTTCAACCATATTTCATACATCCATTCAATACAATTTACATTGGCAATTTCATTCACAATTAACCTTTTCAAATCCAATTTCAAATTAACATTTGGAACCATTTGACATTAACTTTTCAAAACCATTTCAATTAACTTTCCAAACCCATTTCAATTGACTGTTCAAGACCATTTCAAATTAATGTTTATTAACATTTAATTCCATTCAAACCATTCAAGTTAACCATTTAAGGCCATCCAATCCAATCCAATCCAATCCACTCAATATCCAATGATATTTAAACAATATACATTTCCAATTTATAATTCAATGCACTTCAATGCTCATTCATACACATCCAAGAGTTTTCAACATTGAATTAATTTCCATGCATATGTTTCAAAGCATTGTTTCCATTCAAGTTGTAATGCATAAGATATTACAAAAAGAAAAAGCTACAATTCCTACACAATGTTAACCTATAACATGAAATCCAGCACAATACAATGCAAGTGAACCTAACTTAGGATAATACTCAATAGTTACAACCATCATTTGGAAGCAGTATGTTTTGTTCCTCGACAGCTTTTGGTGCCTCATCCCAACCAACATTATGTTCAATAGACACTCCTACAGTTGGGCCCTCAAGTTGCATTGTATACGTGCATTTAGTCAGTCTAGTTATGTATATTGTACTAGCAACAACCCATTTGAAAGTACAACTACAACCTTTAGAGGTCAGAATCCTACATTTGGATCACAGATTCCCACCCTGACTTCTGGAAGTAGACTAGCTAGTTACCCAGCTACAACTGAAACAAAAACATATAGTGGTTACACACCATCGGGAATATTGGAGTTCATATCAACCATGTCTGGTTACAAAAACAAAAGCCATGAGGAGCTAAGATGGGAGGACTATCAATTGATCACCAACCTTTTGATAGAAGCCTGCTTTGAAGTGCCACCTAACCATCACAACCAACATTTAGAAGTAATACTCAACAACCACATCACAAGCAGAATTGATGAGAAACTAACATTTAATTAACTACTTTAGCTCATGAACATTAGCAATTAAGCAAACATTACCACATGTAGTAACATCATCCTATATGCAATGTATGTAGGGCCCTGCAACGTCAGTTCATCATCATCAATGGCTATCTGTAGCAAGCTGTAATGCTCTGCATTTCCAGTCATTAGACAATATAACCTTGGTTCATCAATCATCCGCAGCATGCCACAAAAACCCCATGCATCTGCGTACTCTGCAGCAAACGTAAATTTGCACTGCCTCGTTTTTTGTTTTGCACTGAAGTTCCTTTTTCTAACACATTACTAACCCTGCACAATTTTCATTAATAGAATTCCACCATAAGCTTATAACACATGCACAAAATCAACCATATTAACTGAATTACAAATAAGCTAAGTAACTAACTAATAACATTCTAACAGATTCTAACTAACTCTAACAAAAAGTTAACAAGAGATTTAAAAGCTAACAAATTGGTATAACTGGGAGTTAACAGAGTCTCACTCTGCTAACTCTGTAACCCTATATAAAGCTTCATCGTTGCTTCTTCCAATGGGGGATTCTGCATTTTCGATTCATTACCTTATTCAACTTGGGGTCCCTCATTCTGCATCAATCTTCTGCAAGAGCTTCATTACGCAATTGCTTCCCTCCTGCAACAAAATTTCATTCTGCAATCTGAGTTCTCGCTACAACTCGATTGCTACTTCATACCGCAACCATTCTCGATCTGCAGCATTTCAATCGCGAACTCGCACCAATAACGACAACGATTTCAGGGGAGCAAGAGAAGAATCATGAAGAAGAAAAGAAGAAGAATGAAAAAGGATCTAGAAAAGGAGATTCGCGCTTACCTGAGTATAAATTTATCGTTATCTTTGTTGGTGTAAGCCCTAGAGGCCAATACTTTTGGTACTTGTATCAAATTATTCATTAATAATAAAAGGTTTTTCTTTATTATGTTTATTTAATAAAGTCCCTAGAATAGCTAGTCCGTTTAATGTATCAAGTGTGACTTAATCATGAAATCCCATTAAACATAAGAACAATATTCATAAAGTATCTGTAGTTGAGCTTATGTATATAGACTGATGATCACATCTCATGGATCATGGATAAGGAGTTATCAAGTCTTAAACATAGGTATGAATATTATGAGTAATATTTATACTGGATTGACCCGATATGAGAATACTATATAGAATGTTATACAAAGTGTCATAAGTTATTCTCATGGTGATAATGGTGTATACTACCATTCGACCTGAAACCACTATGGACCCTAGATGTAGAGTTGAGTGCCATATTGCTGATCAAATATTGTCTGTAACTGGATGACCATAAAGACAGTTGATGGATACTCCACAAAGCATGTTGAGGTACATGAGTGACCTAGATCGAATTTGCCCATCCTGCGTAACAGGATAAATGTTTACGGGCCCAATATTGAACTGGACAAGGATGACACGGTTTATGCCTTGTGTTCAATATAGACATAAGGGCAAAAGGATAATTGTACACATAAGTATTATCACAAAAGGATTTGTCAGATCACATGATATTTTCGTGTCTTTGGTAGCAATGATGTGTTGCTAGATACTACTCACTATTTATTATGTTAAATACGTGATTTAATATAATTGCCAATGCCGCGAAAACCTACAGGGTCACACACAAAAAGGACGGATTGATGAGAGATAAAGTAAATAAGGAACACAGTAAGGTATGGTGCACTTAAGTGAATTGTAGAACATCGTAAGGTACGGTGCACTTAAGTAGAATACGAAATATGGTAAGGTACCATGCGCTTAAGTGATTTTGGTATATCATAAGATATGGGCCATAAACACTTAAGTGAGATTTTTTAGCTTACAACCCACACAAGTGGTTCTATAAATAGAACCATTGTGCAGAAGTATTTGTTCAGATGAAAATTTCATTTCTCTCTCTCTCACTCAAAGCTTTCATTCGTAGTAGCTAACACTGAGACTGAATGAATCTGTTCGTGTGGACTGAGTAGAGGCGTTGTCACCATTCAACGTTCGTGATCACTCATTCGATATGCATCAAGGGTTTCAATCGCCACAAGAGGTAACGATTCTATCACTGATCATGCACATTCGTAAGGATCATTAAAGGAGAAATTTTTTAATTTCCGTTGCGTTTTGGATCGCTGTTCTCTTTCAATCTTCTCCATCAAATTCGACTGCAACAATTCCCAAAATGCATTGCCATCTCGCAAGTAGGTTATCTTAATCTCCTCGCCTTGATTGTGCGATCTCGATTCCTCTTTGTTTCATTTTATCTCCGAACCTTATAGCTAGGGCTCAATGTCGTTCTTTGATTTCGATTGCACAACTCGCGATTGAACTGGTTTAGTATCTCAGTAGTTTCAGATTAGACATCTGATTAGGTGGATGTTATCTTGATTAAGGAATATAAGTTTCTCCGTCGTCGGAAGCTCCGATGCGGGGCGGAGGGAGTTATGAAATAAAAGACTAATAGATGATGAAGGGAATGAGATATCTGTGTTGTTACTATGCCATTTGAGCTTCATCCTATTTATGTTGCACATGCGTTAAATGCATTGGTGGATATCCTACTCAGTGTTGACTAATTACCGATCAATTCTTCCTTATCCAATTTCGGCCTACTGATTCGTTTGGGCTATGCATGTTAGACTTTAGGTCGCTTCTTTTATTATTATTATTGAACATAACGTGTTCCTACTTGCACCACATGATGTGGGTATGTATGGATATGGGCCTGTGTTTGGGCCCATACGACATTTCTGTGTACACCAGGATTTTGGGGCTTATACCCCCTTGTTTCTTTGTTTTGTTTTGTATTAATCATGATTTAATTAGTTTTTGTTTAATTGGTTAATTTTTAGGTTAATATAATTAGGATTAATAGAACTAATTTTTCCTATTAGATTAATTGTGATTAATGTATATTATGGTTTAATTAGCTAATTAATCACTTAATTGAAATCTTTAGAAGATTTAGGTTTAAATTAATTGAATTTAGCCTAATCTTTACATTATATTCTTGTGGTTTTAATTAATTAGTTGGTTTTAATTAATTATGAATAATTTTGATTATTATTTACATTTGTACATGATGACCATTTTGTCGTTAGGGCTTAGAAATCTTTATTTTAACACATGTTAGCTTAAGGCTATAATTAGATTTGTCTGATTATTTTTAGTTGGTTAATTCAACAGGTTTATTTCATACCTAGTTTCAACTATCATTTTAACCTCACTGATTAGTGTTGACCAAAGGACACTTTGATCAACCAAATCCGTTGTATTATGCTGTAATTCCCCAATCCTATTCAAGTGATCAAAAGACCCTTGATCACTTGATAAGGCAGGTTCATTGTGCTCAAGCTATTGTGGATATGCTGAATCTCATGAGCTCAACATCTCAATGTTCAAATGCAAGATCAAGACTTCAAGTCAACATCAGTCAAGCATAGTTAGCAAAATGGACCACTTCTTAAGCACATCAAAGGTATCAACACTTGTCGATCATAATTCAGAGTGTATGGCATGAGCCTTAAGAAATAGAGAAGGAATGAGAGTGGAGAATTCCTATCCTCATTATGAATATATTTGGGTACGAGACGAATGACCCAGTTGCTCATCGTATTCACCTCTATTCATAGACTTTAGCACAATTCGAATTATGTGATTGTCAAGTCTTCTTCTACGACAAGTAGCATTGCATCAACAAGATCAACACTCAAGATCTCCTATGAGTAAATTGTCAATTATGATTTGAGTTGTAAGATATGAGCCTTAAGAAACAAAGAATGATGAGAGTGGAGAATTCCTATCCTTGTCTAGGGTATCCTTGAGTATGGGACGAATGACCCAGTTGCTCAAGGTACTCGCATTTGTTCAACGACTTTATTGCAATTTGAAACATACAATTGATAAGTCTTCTTCAAGAAAGCATCATCATTCAACACTCCAATAATAGAGCACTTTTGTTATTAGCACCTTGTGGTTGTACACCCTCTTTCAATCAATTCAATCCTCATTTGTCTGATAGGTTTTGAACCTTGGCAAACTATTTTTGTGCGTATGGAGATATAGACTTTGGCATTTGGTTTTAGACCTTGATAATCCCTTTGAGTAGCCTTGTAGAGTTATGGACTCTTGGGAATCCCCTTGCCTATTGGGTTGTGGACATTGACAATGATTTCTTTTGCCTTAAGAGTTGTGGACTCTAACATCCGTTCTCTTTGCCTTTTGAGGTGATAAACCTTGACAATTCAGTTATTTGCCTTTAGAATTATAAACTCTGGTAGTGATACCTTACCTAGAAGGTTGTGAACCATGACACTCTCTTTTCTTCCTTGAAGGGTAGTATACCCTGGGAATCAATCTATCTTCCTTTGTTTTCAATCGTAGTGGGTTGAACAACGATTGCTCTGATTTTCTCATTGCACGATGAGAATACGTAGGCACGAGGGTTCGAATCCTCCGTGAGCATACTTATTTATTTCTCCTCCATCCATCTCCATGATGCATTCATATTTTACCTTCATTCACTTCATGTGATATACCTTATTCTTTGAGCCAAATATAATATCCTTTTGCCTTCCTTCTTGTATCACCTTGTGAACCAATAACTATTTGTGTTGTGAAACCAAACACTTAATTCTCTTTGTTTTCGGCTAATACCATATAGTGGCAGGTTCTTCCGTATAGTCCACATATTGGTCAATGCCAGTTTTACTCTTGGGTTCATATTTCACCCTTTTTTAGAGTTCAAATCATACAATCTTTTGGTTTAGACCATACCTTTATCACAACTTCCTTTCACCTCCCACTACTAGTTCTATGAACTACGGAGCTTTGAAATCCTTATTGCACTATAAGGATACGTAGGCATGAGGGCCCTAATCCTCACCAAGCACTTTATCTATTCTTTCCTTTACCCTTTCACGAGTAATCATTAGTTATAACACTCATTCGAGCAAGAACGATTAAAACGGTTCCCATGGAGTACCATGGATGTTAGGGGTGTTAATATCTTCCCATTGCATAATCGATTTCCTTACCCAAATATCTCTTTCCCCCGGGTTTTATCGATGCTTTCTCTTTTCTTCGGGAATAAATAAAGTTCGATGACGACTATGTTGTATGTTCGAGCGTGCAATGCGTTCGAGTATATTTCCGCTAGCTTCAGTCATGACAATCATATCCCATTCCAAACTAGCTCATGACCATGAACATGACATCACATTTAAAAGAAAACATAGAAATGGGCCAAGAATTAGCAATTAACATCTCATTCAAAACAAGCATACATAACATTGCAGTATGACATTCACCAAAAATCTAACACCTACTGACATGAGGCTTCATACCAATAAACATACATGAGTAGGGCCATCTAGCAATGTATAATACACCAAACAACACCATTCAATAAAAAAATTGGCATTACTTTTAATTAACAGATTTAGTCATGGTAAAACAAGGCACTGCAATTGATTTATGGCAGTTGGTTTTATTGCATTAGTTCATAAGCACAACAGTCCACAACACATCCTAACAATCAACTAATTATCCATTTTTTATTAATCTCAACCTAACTAATTAATGTATAACAATTGCCAAGAGTTTTTCAATTTTGTTGTTGAAAGTTTCTAATATATTAATCAGTTCACTAATTAGTAGAAAATGCATCAGTGGCAAAATCGCAAGCTTAAACACATTAATCCCAGCAATAACAATCCTTCAACTCAAACATTCCATACACAACCTAAATTCAATCCAAATTCCATAGCACAATTCCAAACGCTCACTAACTGAAGCAGAACTTCCTAACTGAACTGACATTAACTCTCAACTGATATAACTTTACTAACAGAAACAAAATTACATCACAACCTAATTTAAACTAACTTCAAACTAACCTATAACTAATCTTAATAGTTGGATTTAATGGAAAGAAAAGCTGCAACTGATTTGAACTAGAGGAGTTAACAGAATCAGAATTCTGTTAAGAACTCATGGCTATATATACTCAATCATCATCATTCATCAAGAGAGGATGGTTTTTCCAGATTTTCACCTTCACTCTCTCTCTCTCTCTCACACACACACACAAAACTGCAGCATTCTCTCAACTCTCCCTCTCTGCACTCACGCTTTGAATCAACAATAACAAGTGTGACATCACAGTAAGAAGAAGAAGGAGGTATTGAAGAAGAAGAAGAGAATCGGAGAAGGAGGAGACATTACCGGTGAAGCTGAAATCGATTCGGTAAGTTCTTCGAGCTAAGTTATTTGCGCATCCTCTGATTTTCCGCCAATTTTGCGTTTCAAACAAGCTCTGGAATCAACTCAAATCTGAACACAATCAGAGGGCATTGAAACTGAGTTATGGCGTTCCCGACGTTTACTCGAAGCGACTTATTTCAAGAGGCGATTATCAAGTTCATTGTTGAATGGTTCCTGATACCATGAACACATTGTTGGATTCGTTTTTTTTTTCTTGTTCGAACCGAAGCAAAGAGAACGCGACGATGGTGATGAGGAGACGCCGAAATCCAATACCAAATTACGCATTGCAGAATTTGAATTGCGTTGTTGCTGGCTGTTTTAAGCACGTTTCTCCTTTCCTCATTGTCGTTTCAGCCTGCCCGAGCTACATGAAGGAGTGGACTCGATTTCCTTGTGCATCTTCAAGTTTGGGTGTTTGGGCTTAGGGCCAAATGAATCCCATTATGTCCATTACCCCTTCATTGGGCCTGCACCCCTGGTCCTTTCTTTAATTCATTCATTTAATCCTTTTTAGGTTAATTTCTCATGTTACTTAGAGGTTAACTAGGGATTTTGGTTGATTAGGAGAATTAGAGGATTAGGTTAATTCGGATTTTAGGCTAATTAGAATCTTAGGTTAACTGAAATTAGATTTTAGAATTAGAATTAGAAATCTAATTAGGTTAATTAGAAATAATTAAAATTAATGGTTTATTAGAGTTCTAGATTTATAATTAGGTTAATTAGGGATAATTTGAATATAGTTTGATTAGAAATATTATAGTAATTAGGTTTTTTAGAATTTGATTATATTTTTAGAATTCTAATTAGATTAATGATAATTAGAGGTTAAAATTGTTAGAATGTGATTAGATAATTAGTAATATTGGTAACTAGATAATTAGGTTTGTTTAGTTGTAACTAGATCTTGATTCCTAATTGTGCAATTAACCTTAGTACTTAGGATTTATAATCTTGAAATGCATGTTCCCATAGTTTAGGATTTTGTATAAATCAGTTAGTTTAGATTGACTGATTAACCCTTTAGGTTGTATATATTTCAATCAACTTTTTTCCACTTGATTAGTGTTGATCAAAGTTTACTTTGTTCAACCAAATCCCTTGTATTGTGCTTTAATCTCCAAGCCCACTCAAGTGATCAAAATACCATTGATAACTTGGTAGGGCAAATCCATAGTGCTCAAGTTGTATTGAATATGCTAGATATTAGGAGTTCAAGACCTCAAGGTTCAAGTCCAAGATCAAGACTTCAAGGTCAACACCAATCAAGCATAACTGACAAAATGGAGTACTTCTGAAGCACATCAAAGGTATCAACACTTGTCAATCATAATTTAGATTATGTGGCACGAGCCTTGAGAAATAGAGAATGAATGAGCGTGGGGAATTCCATTAAATCATGTTGAATATCTTTGGGTACGGGACGAATGACCCAGTTGCTCATTGTATTCACCTATATTCAAAGACTTTAGTATAATTTGAATCAAATGATTGTCAAGTCTTCTTATACAACAAGTAGCATGGTATCATCAGGATCAATACTCATGATCTCCTACCATAAACTTGTCAATCCTGATTCAAGTTGTATGCCACGAGCCTTAAGTCATAAAGAATGATGAGAGTGGAGCATTCATATCCTTGTCTAAAATATCTTTGGATATGGGACGAATGACCCAGTTGCTCAAGGTATTCTCCTTTGTTTATAGACTTTAGTGCAATTTGAATCATATAATTTACAAATCTTCTTCAAGCAAGCATCAATCATTCAATACTTCAACAGCGAAGCATCATTGTACATTAATCCTCCTTCAACAGTGACACACCATTACTCTCCTATTGGATTCAATATCAGACTCTCTTACTTGATATCCATACATATTTTGGGATCATTACCTTAGGGTCACATACTCATTTCTTAATCAAATACCTCATGAATTGCCTATAAAGTATAGAATTTGGTATGTTATTTCATTGCCCATAAAGTACAGACTTTGGCAACTTCTTTTTGCCCATTGAGTTACAAACTCTGGCATACTTTGTTCTTTGCCTATAATGTGCAAACCTTGGCACTCCTTCCCATATAGTATAAACTCTGGCAACCCATTGATTTTTCCCATAAGGTGCAGACCTTGGCATTCTTGCCCTGTAGAGTTACAGACTATGGTAAACCCCCTTTTGCACCCATTAAGTTACAAACTCTAGCAACCTTGATTTTGTCTATATAGTTACAAACTTTGACATTTCATTCTGCCTTACAGCTATAGACTTTGGCATTTATTCATTTTCCCATGGAGTTTAGAATCTAGCTACCTCTTTTAGTGCCTACATAGTTCAGACTTTGGCATTATTTCTCTATTGCCCTTATTGAGTTACAAACTCTGACATTCAGATAATCTTTTCTACCTTGTATAGTTACATACTATGGCTCACTTATGCGTTTTACCCGTGGAGTACAAACTCTGACAACCTTTGGTATTCCATTGAAGTTCAAACTTTGGCATCTTATTCCTTTTCCCTTTGAAGTTACGGACTTTGGAAATCTGTTTCTTGCCCTTGTATAGTTGCAAACCCTGGAACATCTTTATGCCTTTACCCCATGGCATTCATCTATCTTGCCATATGGAGTTCATACCCTGGTTATCTCTCATCCTACCTTGCAGGGTTACAAACCCTGACAAATATCTTTTCCTACCCCATGGTGTCTCAAACTCTGGTAGCATTATTGATTCAGACCATGCCTTCATAAGTTATGTGGTTGATTACCATCATTGGTTAATTTCACATTCTTGCTTTGTTAAGTAATCGGATTTACCTCTTGGAAATCCAATCAAATTTCCTTTCTTTGTTTTCTGGTCCCACGAACTACAAAGATCTGACTTTCTTATTGCATGATGAGAATACGTAGGCACGAGGGTTCGAATCCTCTGCGAGCATACATATTTATCCATATTTATTCATTATTTCTTTATTTCTCCATTCATATCCATGGACCATTAATCACTACATTTATTCAAAGTCTACTACCTTTATTCACTTAATGTGATATACCTCTCTCTTTGATCCAAATACATTATATCTTTGAGCTCAATCTTGTGTCTGCTTGTGAACTAATAGATGTTTATTATGGAACCAAACACTTAATTCCCTTTGTTTTCGGCCATACCATATAATGTTGAATGCTTCAGGCTACCCACATATTGGTTAATGTCACCTTTACTCTTGGGTTCAATTTTCATCCCTTTTTGGAGTCAAACCACATTATTCTTTGGTTCAGACCATATTGTTATCACAACTTCCTTCACCTCCCATCGTTGGCTCTATGAACTAAAGAGGTTTGAATTCCTTATTGCACTATAAGGATGCGTAGGCATGAGGGCCCTAATCATCTCATAGCACTTTATCTATTCTTATTTTTCCTTTTATTCTTTCACGAGTAATATTTAGATATAACACTCGTTCGAGCATAGAGCAATCAAAATGGTTACCATTGAGTACAACAGATATGAGGGATGCTAATACATTTCCCTTGCATAACTGACTTCCTTACCTAGTTATCTCTTTCCCCCAGGTTTTATCAATATTTTCCCTTTCCTTCAAGAATAAATAAAGTTTGATGGAGACTTTGTTGTATGTTCGAATGTGTGATGCGTTCGGGTATATTTCCGCTAGCTTCAGTTGGGGATCTCTTCTTGAGTCTCCCCAACTTCAGTTGGAGACTATGATGGGGACGCTCTGCTACTTTGAGTACTTCCTAGTCACTAAAAGGAGTCGAGCCTAGTTTTGTTCGCTTCTTTATTTGTTTTGGTGATTATCTGCATGCTTTACTCACTTTATTTATCGTATTCTTTATTGCTTTAAATATTCATTATATGTTGGATATCTATTATACTCTATGTTGGGTTGGGGTTATGCTACATGAGAGAAGCTCTACACCCGAGTTAAGTACACATACAAGATAAACTCCTGGATAGTCGTGTGCACCTACGTTTCGCGCGTTGGGTTGTCACGAGAATCACACCCATACTAGATTCACTTGGAAGTACTTTTGTTCTGCGAGAATTCATTACGGCGGGATATTTTCATTTTTGATCGATGACTATGGGAACCTTATAGGAACTACCTTTTGAAAACTAAAACATACCTGTGAGGGGGATATAGGTTTTTCTACAGGAAACCATAGACTCTACATACCTTTATTCTCATGGACGTCGAACCTTTGATCCTGTATCGGGAAATATACGCATATTATTCGGATTATTTGATGTTGTTAACGTACATTATTGCATATCATTTTTGCATTGATGTATATATGTTGGAGTTTTAAACCTAAGTTATTGCACCATCAATGCTTTGAATCTGTGGATTTTGCATAATTATTTGCATTCCATCCCCAACATGTGCATTCATTCAATCGCATGTCATGCCTATCAAACAGAAATAGCTCACCTTGTCCTTTTCTCAGTAAAAAAGACGACAACTCTTCGATACCAGTACTTCATAAGAGCTAACAAATTAAAGACTATGGAAGATATGGAACAATAGAATTCTACCTATAGGGAAACCTTGGCCCAGTTCCAAGGGGAAATGGATACCTTCGAAGGTAACATGAACACTACATTGGAGTACCTTCAAGCTCAGAAGGCTACTACCTTTACCACTTCTGACAATCATGATATTATTGTGGTTATTGATGCCATTGTTGTTGTCACCACTTCTATTGATGTTGTTGTTAATACCATAATCCAACCTGTGGTAAGCCAGCCAATCTGTCAGTCGAGTCCTAGTAGGCATGTTGCTGCCTATCCGTGGGGGTTGCCTCCAAACTTTACTCCCTAAGTTGCCAATGGGAATGCTTTTGTGCCATATCAACCTTTTGTTGTACATTATACCAATGGTAATTTTGTTGCCCATCCTTGGGGCATGACCCCTCACTCTCCTCAGATGGTTAGTGTTGATAACCATGAGATCAACCCTATCATACCCAAAAATTCACCCTACCCTTCACAATGATCATATAGGTCATTAACCCTTAATCATTTGCATATCATCATAAGAATTCATTTCATATGCATAAGCATGGTTCCACACAAGAAGACAGGTGACTTAAATTCATGGCTTTGTGCTTGCACCTAATGAAAACTAGGGTTTCCTAGCAAGTTGGGAGTGGCTCCAAATCAAACCCTAACTTGGAGATGGCCCTTGATGCTTGGTGTTGTGCCTATACTGGGTGTGTAAATTGTGGCTTCTTGAGGAAGCAAAACCCTATATTTGGATCCTCACTTGATCATGGCATCCCCAAACCCTAATTATTACCATCACTCATTGTTATGCCCCATTTCATTGGTCCATAATCATTCGATGGTGTGTGTGTTTCACCTACTTGGACAAGATCCAGTAAAGGCCCACTTGTTCATAAGGTGTCCTTGGTTTGATTAGCATTCACTTCATGTCCTTACAGGTTCATCTCTTGTTTGTCTATGCTCATTGGTTCAAGCCCATTTCCATGGCATCATAACTTTCACTTGATTTAATTCATCCATAGCATTTCATATGGACATTTCAAGTTCCTGGTTTATGCCTTGCTATTTCATCTGGTCAATATTATCCAAGTTCATTTTATGCCATTGACATGATGTTGGTGCTTGGTCCATGAATCTTTGTTTAAGTCCCATTTCATGATGCCTCTAGCATCTTGCTAGAAGCTTTGTTTCATGCTTGTTATTGTTCATCCAAGTTATGATCTTTGATCCATGTTAGGTATTCATCAAGTTCATCTATGCTTTATTATCACCCATACATTTCCATTGGGTTGGTCTTGGTCCATCCATAGTACATAACTTTTGATTCATGTTAATGGTTCATTCAAGTCATAACCTTGATTATCATTCATGCTAATGCAATGTCATCCATTCTCAATTCATTATAAGTCATGTTCAAGTCATGGTCTTTGTTCATCTCAATCCATTACAAGTGTTCATACTATGGTTCATGGTTCAAATCCAAATTCATGGCAAATTCATTTCAAGAACCATTAGTCATACAAAATTCAGTAGAAGTCCATTCATTCCATACCAATCCATTACATTAAAAAGAAGACTTAAAATCTCATTACAAGCATAAAAATGTGCAAAACATGAGAAATTATAAAGAATGGAGATGTTGACCAAATGTTGACTTTGGTCAACTTTTACCAAAGTCAACCCAATCCTAAAAATCCTTAATAATCCTATCCTTAGTCTTCCAATTCCATCTTTGATTGGCCAATCATACATCTTGCTTCATAATCCAAATTGGTCATCATGTTATTTTGTTCCACCACCAGCCTCTATGAAGCAAGACATATATGAATATGGAAGATGAATGGTTGAAAATAATGTCTGAATAAAAGTCAGAATGAAATTACTAACAACATGGCCAAGAATCCTGCAGTGTGCAACCAAATTAGAAGAGCAATGCAAACTTATGGAATTACATCAAGGCAATACAATAAGATTTGAAGCACCATGCCAATATGTCATAAAGCAAAACCATAAACTTCCATCATGCCAACCCTACACTATATCAGTCCACATCAAGAATGTAACATGAATATTTCAAGACATCAAGTATAACTCAGACTTGCAATTCCTATTCAGTATATCAGAGCAATTTTACAGCTAATACAGACAAAACCTTACCAACCATGTTAACAGACCTGGAAGCCACACATTACAATATAATATCAGGCAGCAGACATGGCACATTGATCAAGCAGTAGACATCAAAATGAGCAATGGCACAAACCACTTGACATACAACCTGTAGAACCATGACATGTATAAGAAAGGATACACCACCACTATATAATGTGCCACTATTAACCAATGGACCTACACTCAAGATAGCCAACCTGCAAATATCATGCAAATTGCTGTAAATTCAGTCCTGAGCCTAACACACCCTGTAACATTCACTGTCCAACATAACAGTCTTCTCTTTAAACTAACAGGCCCCCTGCATAAACCAAATCTAAGCAGCACACCATGTCATTCACAACTAGACCAAACCACATCAAAACCTGTTGTGTCATGATGCAAATTGATTCAGATTCAACCACTTAATTCCAAGGGCAACAACTCCCAAACTATTACCTTGCTGCAAGCTGGAGCAGAACCTTGTATCTCACATGAATGAAACCATGGCTATTGCTGCAAACAATTGGCCATTCCCTTGTCAAGCTATCTGCAGTATCATAACAATGCAAAACAATTCAGACAATGCCACAAGTAGTTTACAGCAGCAAGCCACTAGGTAGTGCAATTAGGTTCAAGGCATCAAATGTAATCCAAACACAGGTTTAGCTAAGTCCAAACTACTTAAATGAACCAAGTCAGAAATCGGTTTGCTAATTCCACCAGCTCATCGATTCTAATACAAGTTAACAGTTTTTTCAGATATTTTATTTTCAAGTTAACTCACAAAGTAAATCAGAAATTAATTTCCATCTCATCATTTAATCTAAATCTAACTAACTTAGATTCTCCATTTCATTCCTAATCTACCCCTGATCAAGTTCTATAAAACCTTGGACTCATTCATCATTAGAGTATTTGATTTGATTTCCAGAAAATCTTGCAATTCAGAATCATTCCCTGACCCTCAGGATACACTCATTCCATTGTTGTGAGAGCTTCAACATTTGAAGCTCTACATAGCGGAGCTTCAAACCGCCGTTCAAACTCTCAACTCTCAGCATCACATTCATGCATCAACTCAACAAGACTTCAACAGAAGCAGTTCTCAGAAGAAGAAGAGAAGCATCGTACAATAAGAAATATAGGAGAATCGAAGCTCACCTGAGATTGGATCTTCGTCGTCATCTTCGCACTGGTCTTCAAAAGGTAGATCCATGTCCTGCTTTATCCTGTTGTAATTTGGTTACCAGTGTGTAGATTGGCACTCAAGGAATCAAAGCCTTAAACCCTAGGGACTTTGATTCCTTCACCAGGGGATTTAATTTATGATGTTATGATTTAGGGTTTAGTGGCATCTAGCTGCAATTTGGTTCGTAAGCTTAGGTTTAGACTATTTGATCCATAGATTCGGAGCAAGGAGGTTATGAGGAAGGTTTTGGTATGTGAATGTCCCTAGTTGGAGCTCCGCCGCCGCCGACGATGAGCTCCGGCGCGGCGGAAGCTTGTTCGTCGGCCAAAGTATGGAGGGAATATTTGAATATAGGGAGGACGATCTGGCAAGGGACTTGGATCTCTATTGATGTTGATTGGGCCACAACCCATTCATTTCACCAAATGCACCTTTTTGTTTGAGTCCTGCACCCCCTACCTGTGAAGACCAAGGTCAGTGGGCCTTGGATTGGGCCTCTGCGCCCTTTCCTCTTCACACCACTGTTTTTAGTGGTTCACCCCCTCTGTTTGGGCTTAGTGAGGGCATACAGGCCCGTTCTGTTTTTTTTTTGGAGATCCTCCTCACCTTGTTTGGTATCATTTTGAACATTAGAATTTCATTTGATATTAATTTTGATAATTGTTTTAATTTTAGAATATTAATTTTGATAATTATTTTTTATTTTAGAATTTTATTTGATATTAATTTTGATAATTATTTTGATATTAGAATTTTATTTGATTTTATTTTTGATATTTGTGTGAATATTAGAATTTCATTTTATATTATTTTTGATATTTGTGTGAATATTAGAATTTCATTTTATATTAATTTTGATAATTGTTTTAATAGTTTTAGAATATTGTTTTGAATATTATTTTAGATGTTTGTTTTAGATCTGATATTTGATATTTATTTTGAATATTTTTCTATTTTGTTTTAATTCGATTAATCCTAACATCTAACATTAACATCTAACTTTTACATTTCCATATTCTAACTTTTTACATTCTTGTACCTAACTTCTAACATTTTATTTTTTGTCATTTTTATTTACTTTATTTTGCTTTATACCATATTATGCATTCACCATTATCATTCACCTTCATCTTGATAATCAACTTAAAATGGACTAAACATAAAAAACGGAAAAGATAAAAAGATTAAGACCTAAGCATGGATATTGGACAATGGACTATGGACTTAGAGAATTATTTTAGGACCTTCGCATTGGACCTTGGACCATTGATTGACCTAAGCATGATTGGGAGTATAGTGGACTTTGTGATCTTTTATTACAAGGGAGCATTCATGGCATCAACCTCAAAGAAGAAAAGGAATTATGTTTGTAATATCATTATGCGCTTTTTAGCTTAGGACACAATGCACACACAAGGCTTTCTATTGGGTTACCTGACAACGAGAACTTTTTATTTCTTGCAAATCCCTTGTATTTTACATGTATCCCTCCCCCCTTTTTGATGTACTTTTCACACGCTTTCCTTGTTAGCTATCCATTAGACCTTATGATCGTTCACCATTTCATAATCAATAAACAAACCCTTGATCCAACGTTAAGCGGTATTTTCTCAAATCAAACTCAAAAATATAATAAGATGTGATTAGAATTGTAGGCTACGAGCCTTAAGTGGTAAAGAAGGAATGAGAATGGAGCTTTCCTACACTCGTTCTGAGTATTTTAGATACAAGACGTTTGGATTGGTAGTTCGAGGTGTTCAACTTTACCCATAGTCTTTAGTGCAATCTGAAGTCAATAACACTTCCTTTTCAAAATCTAAAAACAACATCAACTCATCAAACCTTTTGTTTGAGCCTTGGGGCATTACATCGAAAACCCTTTTTCAAGGTATAAAATCAACAAAACAAACAAACATTTTGTACCCACGAACTACGGGGCTCTGATTTCTCACTTCAACAAGTGAGCATACGTAGGCATGAGGACCCAAATCCTTGGCGAGAACACTAATTAAAAATCCATCTTCACTCCGTAAACCTTAGCAAGTAAGAATTAAGATAATGACACTCATTCAAGCGTAGATATCCTAGATGGTTCCTATGGAGTACCATGGATGTGAGGGGTGGTAATATCTTCCCCTTGTATAACCGACTTTTGAACCTGTTCGTGGTTGTGATGACCACTCTTTGGGGTTTTCTCTATATTTTCCCTTTCCTTTGGAATAAACAAAAACCGATGGCGACTCTGTATTTTTCGCGTAGCACCAAACCCAAAACATGCTCTTCAAACTTTTGCACCAGTTATTGTTGAAACTCCTGATGATAACGAAGATGAGTACATAGGTCATCACCTTCATTTTCATGTTCCTCCTCATGCTACTCAACCTGTTGTCCAGAATTTGAATCAAGGTGTTCATATACCTTCTCCTTATCCCTGGGCATCTTCTGTTGTTGCACCTCCATTTGTGTATCCTAGGGCACCATATGCTCTATATCAGGGTCAATATGGTCAGACTGTTGGTCAGATGGTCAATCCGGGATTTATGTATCCTCAAGGGTATCCCTAGTTTGCTTCTCCTTCAGTCCTTGCTCGAGCAACTTCTCAGGGTGCTCAACTCCTAATCATCAAATCTTCAGCCTGCTAATCATATTGCTTTTGGTTCAGGTTAGAACAGATGGGCACACTATTGATTATTAGATGAGAGGATAAAAGCCATTGAAGGTTTCTCTGCTTTCGGTATGGATGCTAAGGACATATGCCTATTTCTCAATATAGTGTTTCCTCATAAGTTTAAAGAGCAAGTTTTTACAAAATACAAGGGTTTAAGTTATCCCATAAGTCATGTTATTATGTATTGTAGGAAGATGGCATCCTACATTGATAATGACGAGCTTCTTATCCATTGCTTTCAGGATAGCTTATCCGGGGCATCCTTGGATTGGTACATGAGCTTGGAACGCACTAAAATTAAAACATGGGAGGACTTGTCTGAAGCCTTTCTCAAGCAATATAAGTAAAACCTAGATATGTCTCCCACTAGGGTACAACTGCAAAATCAGGCCCGTAAATGCAATGAAATATTCAAAGAATATGCTTAGAGGTGGCGTGAAACGGCTTCTCGAGTTAGACCGGTGCTGACAGACGCTAAATTGGTTAATATTTTTATGAGCACTCTTCAAGGTATGTATTATGATAAGATGATCAGTAGCTCGTCATCCAACTTTGCCGATATAATAACCATTGGAGAATGCATTGAGAATGGGCTAAAAATAGGGAAGATTGCTAGTGTTGATAATCAAACAGTGGTCAAGAAATCTCAAGGTTTTGTTAAGAAGAAAGAGGTCGACGCAAGTGTTGTATAGCAAGTGTTTACCCTCAAGTTCAAACTCCTATGGCTTATGTGCCATACTATCTTTATCTGTACATTTCCGCTACTCAGTATCAACAACCTACGTACCAACCTCAGTATCAGCAGCCTCCCTAGGCTCCAGTTTCTTAGGATAAGCGACCTCCATAAGATAATAGAAACCAGAGTCAAGGTCAAGGCAAACGTTATGTAAGAAGCATCCTTAGCGTGATCAGATCCTTGTATCATATGCTCAGTTTATACCATATCTTGTCCAACAAGGGGAAATTGTGCCAAAGGAGATTCCGCCTTCTACTTCTCCATACCATTACAGGTATAACCCTAATGTGTCTTGCGTGTTCCATGCCGGATACATATGACATTATACAGAGGATTGTTTGGCCTTCAAGGCCAGGGTATAAGAGCTAATCAATTAGAAGATCTTGTCCTTCTCTGAGGCAGGGGCTAATGTCTAAACTAACTCATTGTCAGATCACAATGTAGAAATAATGGATGCAGTTATTGGTGGAGATTACTCAGATTCAGTTGCCTCCATAGATGAGTATCGAGGCTAGAAATATCATATTACTCAATCATGACTCATTTGTAATCTTTTCTTATTTGTTATGTGTTGCTCATTTATAAAACTTGTATGGTTTTAAGATGATAATAATAATGAAATAAATGTGCATGTTTTTATTAAATCCATTTGTTTTCAGTCATATTTTATTTATCAGCATCAAATTTTTGCTCAAGCAAAACCAAAAGTGAATTAATCAAATAAAATGCGCAAGATCTCTATTTGTATGCTTTTGAATAAGGTTGTGCTGATGATGTATGGCATTATTCAAATACCTAAGCACCAGATATATAAGGAAGTTAATCCATAGTCAACCCCTTTAAGCCTTGAAGTAAGAGTTTCTTTCTTTACACATAAAACCCTCAATCTTAACTAGAGGCAGGGTTGTCTTTAGTTAGTTTGACTTTGCATTCAAATTTCAGAAGGAGAATATCCCATCAAGTGATCAATCATATCATATCCCTCTCAAGAGGATGGAATCACAAATTCATAATGGTTTTCCCTTACCAACAAAAGGAGTGAGACAATCACGACCCTTGCAACAAATCAAGTAAGCAAATGTCACAGGATTTGCTCCAATAAAAAAATATGAAATGGAATGAAAAAAAATCAAAAGCAAATCAAAAGCTCGCTAAGTCAAAAGCTTAAAAATGAGTGACTTAGACAAAAGTTAGGGCATCCCGGTGGACTGCAAAACCCAAAGGATCAGTCCAGGCAAAAATAAAGGAAAACAGAAAATAAGAACAAGAGGATCAATAAACAAATTCCTCAACAAGAGCAAATTTGTGTGATTGCAAACAAAAGCAGAAGGTGAATGACTGTCACTCAAAACTCTCAATGGATTCCTTAACCATCATTGCTAATATTCAAAATCCTTTTATGAAAGATGAACGCTTGTACCAAGCTAACTAAACGTAGGACTGGAGAACATCACGGAGAACAAGTGGGTTAGAATAGGTTTCGAGCCTTATATCCTTTATTTCTGAAACCGTGAACTAGGCCATGTTACAACCCTCGAAAGACCTAATTGAATCAGGGTTTATTTCGAAAGCATACTATGGTATGATCATGTTAAAGCTTATTTCTAAAGATTTTCTTTCATTTGTATTGATACTGATATGTTATTCTAATTGGTGATTCATTCACTATATGTCATAATCTTAGTGAACACACTTGAGTTTCAAGACTTGCATGAGCATGACATTATAATTATCATTTTCAAAATGAGCATTTTTACTTGCGAACAGGCACTTGACATCAAGAAAGTTTACATAATGGGAGGATTTGACATTTCTTCTAATATCCCAAAGCTCATATCTCTTCAGGGTATAGTCAGTCTGGGGCAACCATATCAAGATTCTACAAATCTCTCTGAAACAGCCAGGCAGGGGCAAAGTTACTTCAAGGCTCGTATTGGGGAAGGCCACCCCAAGAGCATGAAAAGTCAATCAATCCCATAATTGGTTAATAGAGAAGATACAATTTCAAGATGTTGGGGAAAGCCAGTTTGAGATCTTCAGATGATGACACTATTCCACAACTTCTGACTCGGGCAATATACAGATACCTAATGTATGAGGGCAGAGGAAGGTTACGCAGGTACAAGCTCTCTTCGTGTTTCATATCAAGTTCAGAGGCGTGACAACAACTGTTCAACTTGAAGTAGGTGTCGTAGAATCAAGTATGTATGACCATTATCCTATCCCAAAATTCCTACCTCACTCTATATTAGCATTTGGCTTTGTCGCGCCGTAAAAAATACAAAGTCTCCACCGAATTTTATTTATTCTAAAGGAAATGCAAAATAGTGATAAAACCCCATATGAGAATGATGTCACAACCAAGAGCAGATTCGAAAGTCGGTTATGCAAGGGGAAGGTATTAGCATCCTTCACATCCATGGTACTCCATGGGACCCACCTTCTTGTATCAATGCGTATGGATGTTGTTTATCTGAATGTTCATTGCTATCGATGAAATGAGATGAATAAGATGGGAAAATAAAATAAGTTGTAAATTAGTGTGCTCGCCAAGGATTTGGACCCTTGTGCCTACGTACCCTCATACGTGCAATGAGCGAGTCAGAGCTTGGTAGTTTCTCTCACAAACAGAGTGTGTGTTTGGTTGTTTTTACTAAATAATATTAATGTTTGTGCGCTACTGTTCACTTGCTTGTGTACTCTGTAATGGGAGCAGGAAGTATTTGCTTGTTTGCGGTAAAATGGATGTGCTTGGATCACACTATAGCAATTAAACATTACTTGCTCACACATGGAGTCTTAAGCGTTGTTCACGGTAAAACGGAAGTAACACTTCCATTTTGAAAAGGTTTGAAGAGTGCACTGAGGCAAAAGATGATTTGATTTGTGGGGTTGATTTTAGTGCGGAGACAAGTATCAGACCCTTGGCTAGATACAATCAACAGTCCAAAACTCGGGAGTTTCAAGGACAATATTATTCTAACCATTCTTTTTCGTCCAAAAGAGATTTGAATTGTGAAAAAGGTTTGGCAAGTCTAATCATTGGAACTTAGAGGGAGACAAGTATCTCACCCTTGACTAAGTACGACCAACAATCAGAATACTTAGGAGTCGAGAGGATAATGGTATCTTAACTACCCTTTTTCTCCCTCACAACACCTAGATCTAACTTCTTTGAATCATTAGAAGTTTTAAGGGGGGAGTCAAGTATCGGATCCTCAAGTTAGGTACGACCGACAACCCAAGTACTTGAATGTTGTGCACAAGCACGTACACCCCATTTTTGAATTCCGTTTGTTATGAAATTATTTTGAGAAGGCATTTGACGTTCGACCAAGTGTTTGAGTTTATTGTGAAAAAGTGTGAAGAATGGAGGAGAGATAGATAAAATGAGATAGAAGTGAATGGAGAAGATATGTGAATCATGGCTCATGGAATGAATGGGAAATACTTGACGTTGGATCAAGTACTCGCGTTGCAATGATGTGCGTTTTATTTGGAAAGCAACTTGACGTTGGATCAAGTACCTTTTGTTTCTTTTGAAATGCTTTATTTTTATCGTTTGTGTTTATTTTTTCCGTTAGTATGCATGATGAACTAATAGAGGAAATAAACTTAAACTATTACATTTTCATGGGGTGGGGGGACATTTAACCCACAATTGGGGGATGTAAGTAATACAACATAAATGGAAAGAAATTAGACAAATTACAAACCATACACCATGCCTAAAACATACAAGTGGCATGGTGCTCCATACAATACAATTCAATTGAATGGATTAAAGGCAATGGGATATGTTGGATTGTACTTGAAGCTCAAAGTCACATGTGGACACAAACATGAACTAAATTGAGTTAGTATGCATTAATGAATGGATAAAATGGAATTAAAATGCTAAAACAACTAAATGAAATGAAAGGTGACATGACAAAATGATGTAATGATATAGAGATCATGGTGAGAATAATTGACAGACAAGCATATCACATTAAATTAAAATATCATTTTCAATTTAAATCTAATAACCATAATCAAAAGTATAGCACCATTAAAATTGGAATTAAAATCAAACAATACATGAATATTGTATATGGTATTAATATGGAGTTAATATGATTCACAGTATCACAATGTAAACAAATTAATTTAATCCTAACTAAACATGCTAAAAGTCAAGAATTATGAGAAAATAATAATAAAAAATTACATAGTGATCAAGTATTTTTTTAGGGATTTTTCATGGTTATCAAATGAATTGATATCTAATACATCTAATTAAATTCCTAAATGAACATTAATATAAAAAGGATTTTTTTCTAATACTTTCTAATCATGCTAAACAATCAAAAACACCATCATCAATTAAAACATGAGTTAAATTGCAAGAAAAAGAATAAAATGCAAGAAAAATGAGCAAAACAATAAATAAATTCAATATGGGTCAGGGGTGCATAATTTGGAAATAAAGGTCTTGGGCCCAACAGAAAAATCCCAAACACAAAGAAATGTTAATGGATTCAGCATGGATAACATCTAGTAAAACAGGGGTGTGGAAAGCAAACTATTGGGCTTAATGGCCTAAGCCCAACATGATTGGCAAGGGGGATGTTGAAAAATTCAACAACATAACTTTGTCTTCTCTACACATCAAATTCCAATTTTCATGTAAAAAAGGAACCACCATCGGAGCTCTGGCACCACCACGCCGGAGGCGACGAAGTTGGCTGAAATCGAGAAAAATCACCACTTTCATACTCCTCTCAACCTCATTTATCCTAATATCTCATCTATTCTAACTAAAAGTTAAACAATTCTAAAAATTGGGGCACTAAAGTCAAGAATCCTAAGCACAAAATCTGAAATTAAATGGAGATGGAGAAGAATCAAGCCAGCAAACCTTGGGGCTTTTATACTCCACCACACAAGCTACATTGTGGTATCAAAAAATCAGCAAACAAGAAGGATACAAATTCACCAACCTGCAAGAACAGATCTTTTCCTTGGAGTTTGCTAATGGAGATGAAGAAGATGAAGTGAAAACCACATGTATGCTACTTTGAACCTTTAATCTTCTACTTCTGCTATGAATTTCTTCTCTTCAAGAATCGACTCTGAAAAATTCTGAATTGATTTATTGTTGTTGATGTTGATTATGTGAACATGAGAATAATTTTGAATGCAAGAGGTTTAACTCAATTGATAACAAACTTTAATTTGAAGTTTGCTCCAATGGTGATAGAGCTTTAGTGTAGGGAGAAGAATCGGAGAAGATGAAGTGAGAGAGTGAAAGTTGAATTTGCAATGAGTGATTTTGAGAGAATGATTAGGTTCTGGTTTTGGTGATAGCTAGCCCCTTATTTTGATGAGAGTGATATGTTTATATAGGTTATAGGTTTGGATCAAATGGAGGTTTGAAGTTAGTTTTATGAGGCTTGGAATTGGTTAAATGAGGCTTGAAGTTAGTTTAAATGGTTTGGAATTAGTTTGGTGAGGTTTGAAATTAGTTTGTCGAGGTTTAGAATTAGTTGGGACTGTTATGAGTAACTTACAATATTGGGAATTTTGGTGAATATAAGTGTATTAGGAGTTTGGTTCAATGCATGAATGGTATGATTGGTTTTTGCATAATTGTGTAGAGGTTACAATGTGTATTGAAGCAAGCATTGAAACTGATTTGGGTTGCAAAGGAAATTACATTGCTGCTGAAAGTGCAGTATGTTGGCTTGTTGTCCCAGGTGTAACCGCTTATTAGATTTTGGGTAACCGGTTACACATGTGAAAACATGTGTATTTTTGTTATTGAGTATGTGTAACCGGTTACCTGAATCTGTGTAACCGGTTACAAGCAGAAAAACTAGTGTATTTTGTTGATTCTTATCTGTGTAATCGGTTACCTGAATCTGTGTAACCGGTTACATGCAGGAAAACTAGTGTATTTTGCTGATTTTTGTCTGTGTAACTGGTTACCTAAATTTGTGTAACCGGTTACATGTCTGAAAAAAGTGTTTTTTTTCTCCTTTTCACTATTTTTTGGCATGTTGGAACTGTGACTCATTGTGTATGCCTTCTCGTATGTTTTTGCAAGTCTGACTCGTGATGTGGTGTTGAACAACACTTTACCATGGTGTAAAAGCTCGAACATGAAATGAATGAAGTATAGTATGGTCAGTTGACTTTGGTCAACCATTTGACTAAAAAGTCAACATTCGACCAAAAGTCAACTGTGAGTCAAATGATGTAAAAACATGTAATTCTGGTTTTTGTGAGACTCTTTTGTAATGGAATGTTGAACATTTGTAACGAAAAAAATAGTATTTTTTGCCAAGTCTTGTGTTGAACATCCGAATTTGCATTTGAACAGAATTTGTATGAAACAATGAATTGTCTGACTTGACTCTGATTTACAAAGCTTTGTTTCGAACCCATATCAAACGACTAACTCCACAAGAGATTAATCAATCCCGCTTACAACTCATAACCAAATACAATTCCATGATGCAGTCCACCTGATCCACAAGCATCTCAGACCGAAATTAAGCATAGTACCATAATACCACATGTTACGTTTTTAAGGACACCATAACGGGAGCTATCCAACGCTTAAACCATAGACCATCGTTCTCTAAATCAATAACGCACCTCGATGAATATGCCATGACTATGCTGATGAATATGCACACGAATATATGAATAAATTAGGGTTATTGACCTAGATGAACATTGTGAAGGGTAGGGTGATTTTTGGGGTATGACAATTTCCTTTATTTAATCTTCTCAAACATGAATGTATGGATAGCGGCGACTTCCGAAAGTTCAAGGTAGGAGGGGATTAACTACTAAAATATCGGAAAAAATTGTCCACTAGGAACAAATGAAATGTGAAGATAGGTCACAAAGAACTTCTCCACTAGGGTATAGGATGAGAAAAATTGCTTTTGTGCATGGCAGCTGCTGAGAATTGAATGTTATTTATGGGTAAATGGGTAGTTATGAAAGGTCAGATATGCATGACGTATGCAAAATGCTAATGCGACATGATTGATCCCTTTTTTACAAGATCTATTTTTTTACTAGCTCTCCGACAGGCACTGGAAGAATTTTTCGTTGGGGAATATGGCGAGAGATGTTTGAAAAATAGTTTACCAGGTGGAGCTTGGACTTTAAGGTGACAGTTGGGGAGGAAAAGATGGGCATATCATGTACTGGGTTATTAGAGGGGATTCTTTTTGATTTTGTGATTTTATAACTAGGTATATAAATGAGGGGATGCCAAACACATTTTGGCTTTGCTGGGGAGACGAGTTCCAAAGTTAACCTTATTGGAATAAGTAGGGGTAGAAATGTCGAATACTAAGGTTCAAACTGAAGCGGGAGATGGGTTCCAAAGTTAACCTTACCATAAAGAGAAGGATTTAGGGGGTAGAGAGGCCTGATACAACCGAGACCTGAGCTAAAGTTGGAGATGAAATTCCGAAGTTAACCTTATCGGAAAAAAAAAGTTAAATAGGATTTGGGCTAAAAACTGAGAATGGGGTTCCAAAATTAACCTTATTAGAACAGGAAAGGGGATGAACAGACTAAACACAATAAGTGTTTAAGATAAAGCTGGGAAGGGTTCCAAAGTTAACCTTATCGGAAAAAGAAAGAAAGCGACTTTACCGGGGATGAGGTTTCAAAGTTAACCTTATTGGAACATGAAAGGGATAAACGGGCTAGCCACAACCAGTGTTTAAGACAAAGCTGGAAAAGGTTCTGAAGTTAAGCTTATCGGAAAAACAAAGGAAGGCTAAACACAATCGAGGTTTATACTAAAACTAGGAAGGGTTCCAAATTTAACCTTATCGAAAAAAGAATATAAATGCTAAACACAATCGGAGTTTAGACTCACGCTGGAGGTAACGTTCTAAAAGTAACCTTATTGGAACGAAAAAGAAATGGAAAGGCTATAGCCACAAGACTTGGTCTAAAATAGAGGAAGGGTTTTTAATATCAATTCAAAAATCTAGGGGTGACTTTCCAAACACGAGGGTTCGGGTTTAGGAAATGCGAGAGGTAAAGTGATAGTTAACAACCTACTTGGAGAGAAGGGCTAAGCGCGAAGCTTAAACCTAAGGGTGGTATAGCTAAAACTCTGGTTTAGGCTCACTGTGGAGGTATGAGGGGATAAAACAACAAGTTTCAGGATTGTTGAGGAGAAGGTGAACCCTAAACACCAAGTTCAGACTCACATGGAAGTACCGGTCAAACATACATTGGATTTACAAAGACTCACATGAAGGTCTGATAGTGTTTATGTTTGACAATGCTGGGAAAAGGTGAAGAGAGGCTAACACAAAGTTTAGGCTCACATGGAAGTACTGGTCACACACATTTTGGATTTGCAAAGACTCATAGGAAGGTCTGATAATGTTTAGATTTGATAGTGTTAGGGAAAGGTGAAGAGAGGCTAACACTGAGTTTAGGCTCACACTGGTTTATAATGGAAGGTTGCCAACAAAATGGGACTCTGGGGATGGTTTTTATAAGTGTATTGGGTATAGGAGAAAGGTTTGGACAACAGAAATGGACTTATAGATGGATCGGTTTGATGACCGTGTTAAGGATAAGAAAAAGGTTTTGCCGACAGAACTGGGCTCAGAAGGAGATTCTCCAGATAGAAACGGGGCTTGAAGAGAAAGGTTTTCCAGACAGGTACTAGATTATGAGGGGATACAAAAATGTGTTGCCAACGGGGTTGGGCTTTAGTATGCTATGTCAATTGGGCACTTTGTTGTAGGCACGAAAACCTCAGGGTGTCCCACAGGCACAACGATGAGGATGAAGTTTTTGAAACATGACTACCCTTCTCGGGACTTACCAAACCTACAATGGGTATTTTTAAACAAATCAAGAAGCAAAGACTTGACAGAAACCACCTGTCTCGTGCACAAGGCGACGAGGGTTTGCAAATAGCAAAAAGATGGGGGTTCACAAAAAGGTAAACACTTGAAGAAGAGTTACAAATACTGGTAACAGTTTTGAAGATGTTTCTCCAGGTGAAACCTAGGTTCAGGGGAACTTGCCAGACATAAACTGGGCTTTGATACACTCTTCCAGATGGAGGCCTTGCGATAGGCACGAAAACCTCATATTGTCCCTCAGGTGCAACAACGGGGATGGAGTTTTTGAAACATGACTACCCTTCGCAGGACTCACCAGACTTATATCAAGTGCTTCGAAATGTAACATAATGCAAATTTCTGACAGGGGTACCCTTCTTGTGCAAAAGGAAACGAGGGGGAGACGTGATTTCATGCACCAAGCAACGAAATAAACTCATGAAATGAGAGTTATCTCAATGAACATATCTTCGTGAAGGAGAAAATTGAGGCTTACAATGGGCAAGCAAAAAGTAATGACTTGAAAGATCCTACTGGGGATACCAACTAGTAGTCTTACAAGGGTCAGAAACAAAAGGGTTATATATATTTTATTTTGTAATGCCAACGGGGGTGGACTGTGGAAAGGTGCCAACGAAAATATGTGCCAAGAGAGTTTCGGGCTTACTTCTGCTTGTTAAAGAGCTTCCTGATATACCAGATGATATGCATGAATGATACAATATGAATTATGCATGACAGGTTTATGCAATGATATGAGGATTTATAGATACCCCAAGTTTATGAAGGAGAATAGCGATCCAAAATGCAACGAAATTTAAAATTTATCCTTTAGTGATCCTTACGAATGGGCATGATCAGTGATAAAATTGTTACCTCTTGTGGCGATTGAAACCTTTGATGCAAATTTACAGAGCGATCACGAACGTTGAATGGTGACAATGCCTCTACTCAGTCCACATGAACAGATTCCTTCAATCTTAGTGTTAGCTGCTACGAATGAAGGCTTTAAGTATGTGTGTGTGTGTGTGTGTGTGTGTGTGTGTGTGTGTGTGTGTGAGAGAGAGAGAGAGAGAGAGAGAGAGAGAGAGAGGAAATTACAACTACACAAATGCTTCTGTAAAGGGTTCTATTTATAGAACCACTTGTGTGGGCTACAACCTAAAAATATCACTTAAGTGTATGTGGCCCATATCTTATGACATGCCAAAATCACTTAAGTGCATGGTACCTTAGCATATTTCGTATTTTACTTAAGTACACCGTACCTTACGATATTCTACAATTCACTTAAGTGTACCATACCTTACGGTGTTCCTTATTTACTCTATCTCTCATCATTCCGTCCTTTTGTGTGTGACCCTATAGGTTTTCGCGACATTAGTAATTATATTAAATCACGTATTTAACATAATAAATAGGAGCGATGTCTAGAAACACATCACTGCTACCCAAGACACGAAAATGTCATGTGATCTGACAAATCCTTTTGTGATAATACTTATGTGTATAATTACCCTTTTGCCCTTATGTCTATATTGAACACAAGGCATAGACCACGTCATCCTTGTCCAGTTCAATATTGGGCCCGTAGACATTTATCTTGTTACGCAGGATTGGCAAATTCCGTCCAGGTCACTCATGTCCCTTAGCATGCTTCGTCGAGTACCCATCAACCGTCTTTATGGTCATCCAATTACGGATAATGTTTGATCAATAATAAGACACTCAACTCTACATCTAGGGTCCATAGTGGTTTCAGGTCGAAGGGTGGTATACACCACTATCACCATGAGAATAACTTATGACACTTTGCATAAAATAATATCTAGTATTCTCATAGCGGGTCAATCCAGTATAAATAATACTCTTAATATTCATACATATGTTTAAGACTTGATAACTTCTTATCCATGATCCATGGGATATGATCATCAGTCTATATACATAATAGTCTTAATGCTTTAATGTCATCCCACTTTACAATAAAGGTCGACTACGGATACTTTAAGAATATTGTTCTTATGTTTAATGGGGTCTCATGATTAAGTAACACTTGATACATTAAACGGACTAGCTATTCTAGGGACTTTATTAAACAAACATAATAAAGAAAAAGCCTTTTATTATTAATAAATAATTCGATATAAGTACCAAAAGTATTGGCCTTTAGGGCTTACACCAACAGTTTAGGCATGGTGTAACGGACACCGAAGGATATTTGCTTGGGTTACAAGGCTTCTGATTAACAGGGTATGGGTTACGTCTTGCATGACTTACCGACATCCCATCTTCTTGATGCTGCTGGAGGAAGAATCTGACATGGACCTTCTAATGCCTCAGGCTAGATTATTAGGTATGCTGAAAGGGATTACTACGGTGAATGGCGATTTTAGTAATCTCTTGGACCAATGAACCTTCGTGACCTTATGTTTTTGCACGCTGTATGCAACATATGGGTATCATGGTTGTCCTTTTAGACATTTTATGATTGACGTAGAATCAGGTTTTCAATTCAGTGCTTTTATTGTTATCCCCGAAATTTTCAATGCATTGTTTTATTAGAAATAATAGTTACATTTTGCAAACAAGCGAAAAAAGTAAAAACGAGGAATGATTCTGAATGAAAATTTTATTGATTGAAAATGGACCCGCAAATGGGCGATTACATAAGGAAGCAATTCCTAAATGAGGTCATTGCAAAAAGAAAAACATGAAATAAATTGGCAATATGAAAGTCTCAGATTTCCATTGAGGTCCAATTCTATTATAACCTTTATGTCTTCTAGATCCTTGTACTCTACGTCGATTGAGAGTGACCGGATCGATCCCTCTGTTTGGGGTTTCCATAACTTAGAAAGATGGATTCACAAATTATTGATAATATGCAGTCGCTGCCTGTAAATCCCTAACTTTTGCCTATACCGTCCTTTTGGGTTTTCAGTCCAGCGGGATACCCTTTTTGCCTAAGTTACCCCTCAAGGTGTCAACTTAGCGGGTTTTCAATTCTTTTGATTTATATCCCTAATTTTTTCCTGGACTTTTTATTTTTGTGGCCCACCCGGATACCCATTTTTGCCTAAGTTGCCCTTTTGGGTGTCAACTTAGCAGGTCAAATATTTAGGCATAATATTTTCAGGTTGCGTCTGCATTCACGGTGAAGGAGAATTGCGACCCAAAGCGCAGCGGAAATTAAAATTTCTCCTTTAGAGATCCTTACGAATGGTCATGATCAGTGATAGAATATTTACCTCTTGTGACGGTTGAAACCTTTGGTGCAGATCTCTTGTGACGATCAAAAACCTTTGGTGCAAATCCACGAAGCGATCACGAACGTTGAACGATGACAACGTCTCTACTCAGTCCACACGAACGGGTTCCTTCAATCTCAGTGCTAGCTGGTACGAATGAAGGCTTTGAGTGAGAGAGAGAGAGTGATAGAAAACGAAAATAATGCAACCGCTAATTTTTGCTTCTGCACAAGGGTTCTATTTATAGAACCACTTGTGTGGGCTTCAAGCTAAAAGCCCACTTAAGTGTATTTTGGCCCATATCTTATAATATGCCCAAAATCACTTAAGCTCATGGTACCTTACCATATTCCGTATTCTACTCAAGTACACCGTACCTTACGATGTTCTATAACTCACTTAAGGGCACCGTACCTTACGGTATTCCTTAGTTACTCTATCTCTCATCAATCCGTCCTTTGTGTGTGACCCTGTAGGTTTTCGTGACGTTGGCAATTATATTAAATCACGCATTTAACATAATAAACAGTGAGTGGTATCTAGCAACACATCACTGCTACCCAAGACACGAAAATGTCATGTGATCTGACAATTCCTTCTGTGATAATACTTATGTGTATAATTACCCTTTTGCCCTTATGTCTATATTGAACACAAGGCATAGACCGTGTCATCCTTGTCCAGTTCAATATTGGGCCCATAGACATTTATCCTGTTATGCAGGATGGGCAAATTCCATCTAGGTCACTCATGTCCCTCAGCATGCTTTGTGGAGTACCCATCAACTGTCTTTATGGTTATCCAGTTACGGACAACGTTGGATCAGCAATAAAGCACTCGACTCTACATCTAGGGTCCATAGTGGTTTCAGGTCGAAGAGTGGAATACACTATTATCACCATGAGAATAACTTATGACACCTTGCATAACTTTCTATATAGTATTCTCATAGCGGGTCAATCCGGTATAAATATTACTCTTAATATTCATACCTATGTTTAAGACTTGATAACTCTTTATCCATGATCCATGAGATGTGATCATCAGTCTACAAACATAATAGTCTTAATGCTTTAATGTTATCCCACTTCACACTAAAGCTCGACTACAAACATAACAGTCACACTTAATACATTAAACGGACTATCTATTCCAGGGACTTTATTAATCAACCATAATAAAGAGAATGCCTTTTATTATTCGATACAAGTACCAAAATGTATTGGCCTCTAGGGCTTACACCAACACACGGGTGATGAAAGATCATCACCATCCATAGTTGAGAGGATCAAGGTTCCTCTTGAGAAAACCTTTCTCATAATGTATGGGCCTTCATAATTGGGGGTCCACTTTCCCCAAGGATCTGTGTGGATTAGCAGAATCTTCTTGAGTACCAGGTCACTGACTTGGAGATTCCGAGGATGCACTCTTTTATCACAGGCCCTTTTCAACCGATTCTGATAAAGTTGGCCATGACACATAGCTGTCATGCGCTTTTCTTCGATGAGGTTCAACTGATCGAGTCTGACTTGAATCCATTCAGCTTCATCGAGCTTAACGTCTATCAGAACTCTCAGAGAGGGGATCTCTACTTCGATATGGAGCATTGCTTCCATAACGTATACCAGAGAGAAAAGGGTTGCCCTTGTTGATGTTCGTAGTGAAGTACGATAGTCGTGCAAGGCAAAAGGTAACATCTTTACTTTTGATATGGAGCATTGATTCCATAACGTATACTAGAGAGAAAAGGGTTGCCCTTGTTGATGTTCGTAGCGAAGTACGATAGTTGAGCACTCACCATTTTCTGAATAATTTTCCTTATGTTCTTGTTGGCTGCTTCTACTGCACCATTCATCTTCGGACGATATAACGAAGAATTTTGATGTTCAATCTTGAAACTTTTACACAATTCCTTCATCCTCCTGTTATTAATATTTAAACCATTGTCAGTAATGATTTTGTTGGGAATCCCATAACAGCAAATGATATCTCGTTTCAGAAAGTGAGCCACCACTTGTTTGGTGACATTTACGTATGATGCAACTTCTACCCATTTGGTAAAATAGTCGAGAGCAACAAGGATGTACTTATGCCCGTTCGAAGCGGTTGGCTTAATATAACCGATCATGGTGATACCCCACATAGCAAAGGGACACGGAGATGAGATGACATTCGAAGGTATTGGAGGCACGTGTATTCTGTCAGCATAGATTTGGCATTTGTGACAAGTTTGCACGTGATGAAAATAGTCTACTTCCATAGTTAGCTAGTAATATCCCGCTCTGAGGATCTTCTTAGACATTGAATGCCCACTGGAATATGTTCCAAAGGAACCTTCATGCACATCTGTTATAATTCGCTCTGCTTCGTGTCTATCCAAACATCTGAGCAGGACCGAATCATAACTTTGCTTATACAACACATCTCCATTTAAGAAGAACTTGGATAAAAAGTTTCTCAAAGCCTTCTTATCTGTGATAGATGCAATTTTAGGGTACATATGTTTTTCAAGGTACGTCTTGATATCGTGGTACCAAGGTTTTCCATCTAACTCTTCCTTGGTTGCAAAACAGTATGCAGGCTCATCCAGGTGCTCACTATGGATAGAAGGAGCTTCATTCATCCACTTGACCTTAAACGTGGATGTTAAAGTGGCCAGAGTGTCTGCTAATTTATTTTCTTCCCTTGGAATATGATGAAAAGTGATTTGATCAAAGCAGGGAATCAATTTTATAATGTGTTCTTTGTAAGGAATTAGCTTGTGATCACGGGGTTCCCAGTCTCCCCGTACTTGACTAACGACGAGAGTTGAGTCTCCATAAACCTCAAGTATTTTGATCCTTAAGTCGATTGTTACTTCAATATTGAAGATGCATGCTTCATATTCTGCCATATTGTTAGTGTAGTTAAAGCATAATCTCGCGGTAAACGGAAGATGAAATCTTATTGGTGAAGTGATGATTGCACCTATTCCATGTCCTTGAGCATTGGAAGCACCGTCGAACACGAGCGTCCATCGTGATCTTGGTTCGGGGCCTTCCTCAGGACTAGGAACGTTGCACTCTCTTATGAACAAGATGTCTTCATCGTGAAAATCAAACCTTATGGGTTGGTAATCTTCCACTGGTTGATGTGCCAAATAGTCAAATAACACACTGCCCTTGATGGCTTTCTGTGTTACGTACTGAATATTGTATACGATCGGAGCAGGTTTCTTAAAAATGTACTTTATCATATCCATTTTGGAGATCAACAACGTAGTGTGAGTTGACATGTACTGCCTCAATCATTTGGAAGCCCATGAAAGGGCACAATAAGTTTTCTCTAGCAAAGAGTATCTTGATTCGCAGTCAGTGAACTTCTTGCTAAGGTAGTAGATGGCATGCTCTTTCATACCTGATTCATCATGTTAACCAAGTACACAACCCATAAAGTCTTCTAGGACTGTCAAGTACATGATAAGAGGTCTTCTAGGAACTAATGGCATCAAGATGGGTGGTTCTTGAAGATACTATTTTATCCCCTCAAACGCTCTTTGACAGTTCTCGTTCCACTCAATGTCTTGATCCTTTCGCAAGAGTTTCAAGATAGGTTCGCATGTGGCAGTTAGGTGGGATATGAACTGGCTATGTAGTTCAATCATCCTAAAAATCCACAAACCTCCTTTTCAGTTCTTGTTGCATGCATAACTTGTCTGGCTTTGACTTTGTCGGGATCAACCTCGATGCCACACTAGCTAACAATAAAACCTAGCAATTTGCCAGATCTTACCCCATATGCACTTATTAGTGTTAAGTTTTTATCTGAATTTCCTTAATCTTTCAAACAACTTTTATAAGTGAATGAGGTGCTCTTCTTCAGTTTGGGACTTAGCAATCATATCATCAACATATACCTCAATCTCTTTATGAATCATATCATGAAAGAGAGTGACAATAGCTCTTTGATATGTCGCTCCAACGTTCTTCAGACTGAACGACATAACTTTTTAGTAGAATGTTCCTCATGGGATGATAAATGTTGTCTTCTCCATATCTTCTGAATCCATTTTGATTTGGTTATATCCAAAAAAATCGTCCATGAAGGAGAATACAAAGAATTGGGTAGTATTATCCACTAACACATCGATGTGAGGTAGCGGAAAATCATCTTTCAGGCTAGCCCTGTTTAAGTCTCTATAATCCACACATATACACACCTTGCCATATTTATTAGGCATGGGTACGATATTAGAAACCCATTGAGGGTAATTTGATACTGCTAGAAAGCCTGCATCTAGCTGCTTCTGAATCTCTTCCTTGATTTTGATAGCCATATCAGGTCGAGTTCTTCTTAGCTTCTCCTTTACCGGAGGGCAATCCTATTTGAGCGGAAGACGCTGCATCACAATGTCCGTATCCAATCTTGGCATGTCTTGGTACGACCAAGCAAACACATCGACATATTCACACAACAACTCTATCAACCCCTTCTTAACATCAGCTTCTAGGGAAACACCTATTATGATCTCTTTCTTGCAATCTTCAGACCTGAGGTTGATGATCTCCAACGATTCCTGGTATGGTTTGATGACTTTTGATTCCTATTATAGCAATCTGGATAACTCCTCTGGGAGTTCACAATCCTCATCACAATCTTATGTAGCTTGGTAAATTGGATTTTCAAAGTCATAATTTGCCATAGCAGTAACGTTGTCAACGAAGTCCGAGTTGGATCTGCATGAATGATGATTCATGCTTTATTTTAGAATGAGGACGAAAAAACAAAATATGAAACATTGCCTTTTAAAAAAAACATAAAAATGAAAGACATTGAGTGTGATTGAATGCGAAACACTTCTTTTTATTTCAAATTAAACAATGATGAAAATAATGGGGGCCCTACAAGCTCCATTATGCCTTGGGCACGGGCATATGGATCTAAAATTAAAAACAAAAAATTACGTTTGACAGAAAGTGACTTCAGGTCCAATTGTTGAGCATCTGGCCCGCTGCTCTCTTATATAGGAAGCAATCAGGTTCAAAAGTGTTGATCTCATCATTCACCATAGCAATATGTCCTTGAAAGAGATGTCATACGCTAACGAACTTCTCCGGGAGAGAGAGGCTTTGTTTGTCTTATGTTGTGGATAATTTCTGTTGAGCTATTTACCTTGAATGATACCCATACCTGATCTGTTTTTGTTGGTGGGCAATTCCAAGACTCGTCTCCATCCTTCAGGATGACCTTCCTTTATCTCAGTCTGAGCGTCTTTTAGGGAGGACATCAAGAGCTCAGGTTTTCCGGATACTTTTCCACTTAGGGGAGTCATCAACATGTTGGCAATCTCGAATGCCTGAAACTGTGTGTCATGAATCTCTCCACCTACTTCAATGTATCAAAAAGAAGATAGTTGGCTGACTAGGATGGCCTCCTCCCCATAAATGGTTATCAGTTTCCTATTGATAATAAACTTTAGTTTTTGATGGAGAGTGGATGTCACTGCTCTCGCAACATGAATCCATGGGCAATCCAGAAGACAAATGTATGATGGATGAATATTCATCACATAGAATGTTACGAAGAAAGTGCATGGTCCTATTTTAATAAGAAGATCCACTTCTCCAACGAAGGACCTGCGGGAACCGTAGAAAGCTCGAACTATCAACGCGCTAGGCTTCATCTGCAATCCTTCTATTGTCAGCTTGGTTAGGGAAAATTTTGGAAGCATGTTCAAAGAAGACCTAATGTCCACCAATACTCTGGATAATATGGTGTCATCACACTCTATGGATATATGAAGAGATTTGTTATGAGCCTTGCCTTCGGGAGGCAATTCATCATCACATAAGCCTAAGCATCCACCTGCTACTATGTTTGCTACTACCCCTTCAAATTGATTAACAACGATCTCCTGGGGTACGTGGGCCGCACCAAGAAACTTGATTATAGTGTCTTTATGGGCTTTACAATACAACGGTAATGAGAGGATAGAGATCTTGAAATGGTATTTGGTTGAGCTGGTCAACCATTTTGTAGTCACATTACTAGATAATATGGAGAAATTCCTCCACATCATCTAAAGTGGTCTTGCATTGAGTGAGGGTTTTCCCCTGCTCCAGGTCGGCAGGTTGTTTACCCTTATTCTTGGCATTAGCTCCGGGATTTTCTCTTTCGGGTGGTTGTGGTGCTGATGCAAATATGCGACTGCTTCGGATCATACCACTGGTCCCTGTAATGTTCACATTTGGCTCTTGAATTTCAGCTTGTTTCTGAATTTCAACAGGATTTTTCACTTCAATACACTTTTGAGTTTCCAAAGGTTTGGAAATTTCAATAGGTTTTTGAATTATCAGAGGCCTTTGAGCTTCAGTGGGCCTTTTTTCCAGTTTTTTCCCATAGAGATAAGTTGTGGAATTGTAATTCCAGAGGACAGCCTTGGTACTTTCATAAGGGAAAGGAGATGACACTATGATTACCAAGGGATTTATGGGAGCATTTACTATAGGTATTTGTACTGGATAGTGAGGTATCTCCAGAGTAGACACATCCTCTACTGCCGAGGTGTGTTATACAAAGATTCCTTGGTCTATTAGTAGTTGAGTATCTCTTTTGAGCTTTCCACAACCTCGTGGATTATTTAAATAGTGTGCACAATTAAAAGCACATCCTGGGAACACGTTCTTTAGTAGAAATCGTTCCTTTACCACAAGTAGATGACTCTTTATCATGTCAACCTTTGAGATACTGTTGACCTCAGCAGACTCTTGGATCATGTTATTAGGATGACCGACATGGGGAGGCATCAGATTATTGTTAATGTTAGAACTTGCAGGCGTGAACGAGATGGCCTTAGAGTCAAGGAGATCTTGAACTTTGTACCTGAAGGCCTTACAATTATCAATAGTTTGACCGGGTGCCCCGATATGGAACTCATAGCGTGCATTAATATCATAGTCAGGTGGAAGTGACGTTTGTGAGGGCCTGGCGTTGGTGGTTCATAGTTGACTGCAAGTCATCGGGAGAGGGTCGAGCTTCCTCTCTTGTATTCTAAGGCATTGTTGGCCCAATTGATATTGCTAATAGTTGTTTGGACTAGGAGAGTACGGTTGTTGGTACTGAACATGCGGTTGATATTAAACTTGTTATTGAATAACAAAGATAAAATATGTTTGTTGTTGATAATTGTTGGGAGTCATCTCAGCAACCTGATAATACGGGGTCTGGTAAGCCTTACCTTTCCCCTTAGAAGTTGATGCAACACTAGTTTCCCCCTCTTTATTTTTAGGGAAACCACTATAAGGTTTCTTTGCCCCATTTGAGGCAACAACAAGACCTTGAATTTTTTCAGTTTTCAGACCGTTCTCGATCCGTTCTCCAGCGACAACGAGATCATAAAAACCGGCAGAAGCACTTCCTATCATCTGATCTAGATATGGGCCTTGAAGTGTACCAATAAACATATAAATAAGTTATTTTTCAAGCAGTGGAGGTTGGACCCTAGCAGCTAGGTTCGTCTAGTGTTGTGCGTATTCCTTAAAGGATTCTTCAGACTTTTGGGTCAAGCTCTGAAGTTGCGTCCTATTAGGCGTCATGTCAATATTGTACTGATAATGTTTCAAAAAAGCCTCATCTAGCTCTCTCCAGAAATGTACATGCATGCGTTTAAGTTGCATATACCATTCCAGGGATGCTCCACTAAGACTATCCTAGAAAAAATGCATCAGTAGCTTCTGGTCGTTGGAGTAAGCTTCCATTTTCCTACAATAGGATCTGATATGGGTCTTAGGACAAGTAACCCCCTTATACTTCTCAAAGGCAGGGACCTTAAACTTGGTTGGGATCTTCACCCCCGGAACTAAGCGCATGTCAACGACATCTAAACCAAAGGTGTTATGACCTTCAATAGCTTTGAACCTTTCGTCTATCATACAAAGTGTTATGTCAAGATCAGCAAGGGGTGGCCCATAAGGGTCATACATTGACTCAACTCTATGTATAAAGAAATCATCATGGTGATCATTCACACCAGCTTGAGAACCTTTATGAACATGAACATGGAAGGTGTTAGCAACATTCAAGTTGACAGGTATCTCTTCATAAGGGACTTGAGTAACAACATGGACCCTGTTCCATACCGTAGGATTGACAATAGGAACATTAATAATATCCCTTTTATTAGCTTGGTGGTTCTCTTCTTGTCCACAAACGACATTCTGTATGACATCCGTGAGTTTCCTCAACTGGGCTCTCACTTAAGTCATCTTTTCTTGTAAGGCAGCCTGGTTCTGTTCTAGCTTATCCATGACAATCTTTTGCTTAGCTCGAGTGTTGTAAGAGTGCTGGGAAGTTAGCTTGATAGAGAGAACTACTAAACAGAAGGCCAAGACAATGATAAGATCAATTGGGTGTAATATGAGATGCATGAATATGTGTAATTGATGCATGATGTATGCTTATTTTTATTTTTATTCTCGGGGAAACCTTATATGATTCATAATGCAACAATAAACATTATAAAATGGAAAATAAAGAAAGAACATCGAATTCAAATAAGTAAAACATTTTATTCATGAATTTGATATTACAATTACAAAGAGGTTTAGTAAAGTAATTCAAAACATGAAAAAGGAAAACAATGAAGTTATGATTAGATAACACGTTTTGCTTTCCGTTCCTTCAACTCCTTCAATTCAACTTTGAACCTCTTCATCATGTGTTCACAAAGGTAGATGAATCGGAGTATAGAGTGTGGAGTCGTATTCTCATTAGAATCTTCCAGAGCATCCTCTAACTTCCAAGGAACCTCCTTGGTTAATTCATTGCAGAACCTCACTAAGCAATCATACTTGGCTCGGTACATAGCGACAACAGGTTGCAATAAATTAATATATTCAACATAAGTATCAACAAGACCATTCATACGAGCGTTCTCATTGAGCCAACCCAAACTCTCATTCTTCAATGCAGAAAAACGATCTCTCTAATGTTTGCACTCAAAGTGGAAAGTTCAGCTTTGTGACATTTCTCTCTCCAAACTTAAGGTGTGATGTAGGAAACCCTGATTACTTCCTCTTTGAGACGACGTTCCACCTATACCTTGGCATTGGAATTGCAGAGGGAAAGCTTATATTTTTTAATCTCCAGGTCAGATTCATCTCTCAATTCCTTCTTCTTTTTAACAGCCAATTCGAACCAACGGTGGTTGTCGCCACACTCATTTTCTGCCTGCTTCAACTATTTTCTGAGAAAAGTTAGCCCCATATCAGCTTGAGCTAAACCATCTTGGTATTTATCTTTGAGGTTCTCCTCAATTTTATCCTTCTTTCTGCTTTCTGACAAGATCTCAATATCTTCTTCACTCTTTCTTTTCAACTTAGCGTGATCTTTATCCAATGCATGAAGCTTCAATCGCAAGTTTTCATTTTCTTTAGCTAACTGTGCGATAGTTTCTTTCAATGTATCTACTTTTTCTTCGGAGGCACATATTGGTTCTAGTTCTGGTGGAGGAATCTGAACATCCACACTGTAAGGTAGCTTGACTTCTTTCGCCTGTTGTATCACCCACTGGTGATACGGCTCTTTAGCTTAACAATCACATTTACCCAGCTTGTTTCATTTGCAATGAATTTGAGTCCAAGCTTGTTTAATCTTATGCAATAGATTTGAGTTCTCAGCTCCCAAACCGGGTAATAAAAAATCCTTTAGTGATTCAGCGTTAGGTTCATTCTCCATTAAATATTCCAACTGTCTCATGGCCAATAAGGGGTTGTAATTTATGCAACCTCGGGGACCTATGAGTGGTTGTAATATATGTGAATGAATCACAACTTTCACTTAATTTGAATCATGCAACACTATGACTTGAATCATAAGTTGCACCTAACTTGAATCACTTAATTCATGTTAGCCTTTGTCTAGTTTGATTCGAAACACCACTTACACATGACTCAAATCACACAATTTCTAACATTTTTCTATTTGCCACTGCCCAATTTGATTTGAATCATAGTTTCTACATGACTCGAATCGTCGGAAAATGGGTAGCTTATTTTATGTTGATCTTATTTCACTCAACTTGTTCACTTGACTCAAATCAACAAATGCTATTTACTCTACTTAAACAACCATTTTCACCTATTTTTTATGCTTAATCTCAAACACCTATAAATCTTTTGTCACCTCACTTTTTTAGAAAATTAACAAGCACAATGTATGTAACTACGTGATAACAACTTCCATTATTGAAAACTCAAAACCACTTGCAAACAAAATTCTTTCATCTTTAACCTCTTGTTTGGATTTATATCTTGATTAAAAGATTTGTAATTGTTGAGGGAGACGTGTCTTGAAACTAACATTTCTTGAAGAATGTGTAAATATTTTCAGGAGGCTTGTAATAATATGGTAGTTGTGACTCATGGTGATCAATTCTAGTAAAAAATGAGGTTCTTCTCTCCAGGATGACATTGGTAGTGTTATGTGGAAGCATACATATAAGGTAGGAATTATTCTCAATCTTCATACAATTCATCGCTCAAGAAATCAGTGGATCAAGGGGGATTTCCTTATATGAAAACTTGAAGCGGAATGGTGAAGTTGGAAGATTTAAGAAGCAATAATCGAGTAAATATTTCATAGAGGGTTCGACATCAATTATGTATACAAGTCAGTATCTAGATATGCGATTTATTTTTCTCATCATTATTGTGAATTATGTGATTGTATGAACTCGTATAATATTTATCAAAACATTATGGAAGAATAACTTTCAACGGAAAACCATTAGATAGTGGAATAGGCTCCTGTGAAGATGATAGAGTCGAACCATTATACAACATGGTGTACTCTCTCTCTCTCTCTCTCTCTCTCTCTCTCTCTCTCTCTCTCTCTCTCTCTCGCATTTAAATTTTGTAGGTTATTGCATGTTAAGGTAACCATTTTTTTGGTGTAGTTTATCATTAATTCTTGTTGGTAATGATTAATTACATAAGTGTAGGTTTTGTTAGAATCAGAACCTATTTGTGTTTTTGTGTTGAGTAAAATTTGCAAATTGTGGTGTTGGAATCCTATAAGCAGTTGAATTTTGTAAAGAGCACATCTTGTGTAATTTGATAATTGTCAATTTGTTATAGTTTGTAACTATTTGGATATAATCTTTAATCCGTCTGAGATAGTTGTTAATTGTGTAACTGTATCCTTTATTTATTTCCAATTCAAGCACAAAGTCTCTATTTTTTACTATAAGACTTCCGCTTCGAAAAACTCTAATCTTTCATTTCGAAAATCGGTCAAATTTTTTAAATTAGACTGTTTTTCTACTCCATATTCTCACTTGACACCATCATAATCTATTTTTTGGAAAGAGTAAAGAAAGTTTAAAAATTGTTCCTCTAGTGTAATAGTTGAATCTAAAATATTTCATATAACGTAAGTGATCACAAATATCTCGATACTTAATTGTTGAAGCATCCTTATAGCGTATATCATGGTGACTCACTCTTGTACCCGGTGGTACAAGATGTAAACTTTATGCTCTAGTCATAAACACTATCAAGTTCCTTTGGTCAACTCAAAGCTTATCTTAACATATGTTATCCCATAGTAAAAGCTCACGTTATTAACCTCTACAAGATTATTCCTCTAGTAACCATTAGTAAGTATATTCTCAAAAAGAATAAGTTAATTGATTTCCCTCTCAAACTTTCAAATTGAGAAACAACTAACCAATAATACAAAAGGTACAAATCGTACAAGCTTTGTGGATAAAAGATACCCCATGATGTGTAACAATATTTGTTATTGGTGCTATGGACACAAAATATCTTGTTGCAATAATACAACATCTCAACGACTTCTTTCTCGCAAGATAAAGATCATCCAATGCCCATTAAAAAGAGAATTTGTATAAAGACCCAAATTCTCAATATTTTAATCATCTGACATATCACCACCTTAATAAATATAATATCAACAAACATTTGATAATCAACTTAAGAATAACACAAATAGAACTTTCAAAAGAAGAATATATAGAAAAGAATCTCTAGTGGAATTCAAGAAAGAAATAAGCAAATACTTTTACTTTAATACACTTTACATTGAAATATAAAGACACTTGTGTTTTTATCTAGAGTAGTTTACATCCTATATTAAGTAATATTTGTAAACACTTAAATATTTATTTATTAATCTGATTCTATTTTTTAAAGGACAAAGTGTTATCTAGATTCTTTGAGAAGACATAAAGATCCTATTGAGATAAGTTATTTATTTTTTAGAATTCTAAGATATAATTCAGCTAGACAATGAGATATCTTAGTGGTCTTTATAATCAATTTAATTTTAGTGAAAATCTCTTAGTGTGTAGAGACATGACATAGCTTCGAGTTAATGAGGTGGACCACCTTAAACCTTGTATGTTAATCTCTCTTACTTTATCTCTTTACCTTCACGCTTCCGTGATTGACTTGAACTATAATATTCAAAAAAAGTTTTAACTGGTTAACACAATTCAAACCTTGTTTCTTGTGTTTTTCTCACATTTATATTATTATCATGTATTTTGAAGAGTTTCTAAGAGCTAGTGTTTAAAGAAAAAGTTTGATATGAAATATTTATGGAAGACAAAATTTTGTTTGATATTACAAACCAAATATTTAAAAATTATATTTTTATAAATCACAGTGATTATATATAAAAGATACTAAAATATTTATATATACAAGCAAATCATACTCGTTCTACCATATAATTAAGATGGTAAAATCACTAAATGTCAGAAAACGACAATTTAGAACTTAAGACTACTTAAGAGCTATTGGTTAGTCTCATTTTGAAGAGACTTCTCTCATGGCATCTATGTTAGCTTGGAGAATATCAAATACTAATATTTATTTAGATTAATTAATGATTATTCTGTAGTTAATTCAGACCTTTATAAGGAATTAGTTTTTGTTACTGTTGCTCTATTTTACCATTACAAATAATGGTATCCAATGTTGTACTCATTAAATTGAATAATAATAATATTACCGATGGTAAATTTACATTGGAAATCTGAGATCGTAGTATGGTATCAGGCTTCATCCCTTCCTCTTTCCTCGTGTGTCACTTGATTTTCTCTCACAATTGTCACACTCCTTTTCATGTTTTTCTTCACGGATTTATCTCATTTTCTCCTCCAATCCAAGTGCATGCCTCACATTCTTTCTCCCAGTTTCCTTCTTATATCTTCTTTCTCCTAGGTAAACAAAATTCTTTATGCTTTTCTCATTCTTCACACAACTTTCTCTCTCTTCACCGTCCTCCCAAAATCGATCCTCTACAATTTCCTCAAGATCTTCAAGATCTTCATCGCCCAAAAACCCTAAATCAATAAATTCTCCACCATTTTTCCAAAAAAACCTACATCTTTCCTCACATCTTCATTGCATAATCCCTTCTCTCCAATTTTCTTTCTTCTCCACCACCACTCTCTCAGAAAATGCTAATTTTTCTTCATGGATGAAAATCCATATTTCGATTTTGCCACAAACCCTACTACCTCCATCCTAACCAAAAAAACCATCTCTCATCCTTGTAACACCACCTCTCGACCACAACAACTACATTTCTTAGTCAAGATTCATGAAGTTTGCCTTGATTTCCAAGAGCAAACTTTGGTTTATTGATAGTATCTTCGCTCAACCTACTTAAGGTCATACCTTGTATAATCCATGGCTTCGCTGCAACAATATGGTTCTACCATGGCTTCAACATTCTATATCTGACAATATCGCTCATTCAATTATGTGGATTGACCATGCACATGTTTTTGGACAAACTTGGAAACAAGATTCTCTCAAGGTGACATCTTCAAGGTTTTCAATCTTCAAGATTGTTAAGAGTCCCACATCAGATAATATATGGCCTGAATATGAGTTTATAAATGGGGGAAATCCTCACTCTATCAACCAGTTTTGTAGGGTTGAGTTAGGCCCAACCATATTTCTTAACATGGTATCAGAGTCTCGTTTAAAATCCAATGGGCCACCTATTATGGTTTCGGCTATCGGATCATCCACCATTTATTTCCATGCTCCAGATGTCCAATCCTGGGCGTGAGGGTGGTGTTAAGAGTCCCACATAAGATGATATATGGCATGAACATGAGTTTATAAATGGGGGCAATCCTCACTTTATCAACCAATTTTGTAGGGTTGAGTTAGGCCCAACCATATTTCTTAACAAAGATGATCTCATAAACCTTCATCATGGCACCCTGGATGTTTTAACGTACTTTACCAAACTCACCTCTCTTTGGGAATAAATTGATTCCCTTCTACCTACTCGTGATTTCACTTATGCAATCTCTTGTACCTGTGGAGCAACTTTTGATATTCGTTAATACAAAGAGCAAGATCATGTTCTCAAGTTTCTCAAAGGTCACATTGATTCCTTATTCATAACTTATTCCCAAATTTTCCTTTTGGATCCTCTACCCTATTTGGAGAAAACCTTCTCAATGGTTCTAGTTCAAAAGTGCAGATCAACCATCCCAATCTCTGACTCTACTGAATTTTCTTCCATGGCTATGCATTTCCAACTCAACACCAATCCTAGGGGAGCTTCTGGTACTTCTTTTCCTTCTCGTGGTCGTGTCAAGTCATTAACTGGTCGAGGCAACATGCCCCAACGAACCTGCACTCACCGTGGTCATCATAATCACACAGTGGATACCTGCTTCATGAAGCATAACTATCCACATGGTTATCACTACAAAAGTTCCAATCCCTCTGTCAATAATGTTGTTGAATCCACTTTAATTGATAACACTTTTGCATCTTAACCTGATTCACAACATTCTTTGGCTTCCATTCAACATCAATACAACTAGATCCTTTAATTTCTTCAATATCATCAACTTTTTCCAGCTCCGTTCCAAGATAGCTCTCCATCTAATGGTGCTCCCTTCCCTAATGTCAACTTAATCACTACTTCTAAATCTGGTAAGCCACATGTATCATGGGTAATCAATACAGGTACTACTAATCACATTACTCATAATTTAGGTAACTTTCAATTTCATTCCCTTGTCCTTCCCCTTCACATGAAACTCCCTAAAGACACCATTGTTACCACTAACAGTGTTGGCACAGTTCACTTCTCGAATTCCTTAATCTTATTTAATGTTTATTATCTTCCCATATTTCATGTCAACTTAATTTCTGCCACTAAGCTTATTGATTCCTCTGCTTGTACCTTAAATTTCACTAATAAGGAATGTTTCGTATTGCATAAAAACTCAACGAGGATGATTGGTTTAGTAGAGTGGTATGTAGATCTATATGTGCTTCAAGTTCAGGTCACTCCTTCTCTCTCTTTCTCCTATTTTATTTGTAACATAGTTTATGATTCTGATTCCACTTTATGGCATTGGAAGATTAGGCCACCCTCCCCACATTGTTCATAAAACTTTAGCTTGTCAATATCCATCTATTATTTACTCTTTTAATAAAGATTTCCCTTGTCATTTTTGTCATATATCGAAACAAAAACGATTACCTTATTCTAATAGCACTAGTACTTCATTTAGGTCTTTCGATATTTTACATGTTGACATTTGGGGGCCTTACTCTACCCCCTCGATCAATAACCATTGTTATTTTCTTACCCTTATTGATGATTATAGTCGTTTCACTTAGGTTATACTTATGACCCACAAGAGTGAAACAAGAAAACATTTAATTAACTTTCTTTCTTTCATAAATACTCAATTTCTACCATACTTAAATGCTTACATAGTGACAATGGCCAAGCATTTTTAATGTTTCATTTCTATAAAGCCAAAGGAATCTTGCATCAAAGGTCTTGTGTGCCTTCAACAAAATGGCGTTGTTGAGAGGAAACATCAACATATCCTTAATGTTGTAAGATCCCTTTTTCCAAGCTAATCTCCCTAAAAAAAATTGGCATCTCTTTGTTGCTCATGTCATTCACTTAATTAATAGTTTACCCTCTCCCATTCTAAATAATTGCACGCCTTTTTTTTTGCATAATAAAGTACCCGATTATACTACTTTTAAAAATTTTGGTTGCCTCGCTTATGCTTCCACTCTTTCTCAAAACATAACTAAATTTGATTACCGATCTCACAATTGTGTATTTCTAGGGTATAAAGAAGGAACTAAAAGGTATCTTTTATATGATCTTGTCACTAATACTTTTATTGTTTCCATGAATGTAACCTTTTATGAATCCTCATACCCCTTCACCAAAACACATGATCACCGACCTCTCTCTCCTCCCACTACCCTAAACCCCAATGACATTGATCTTGAACCTCTCAATGACTAACCTTTCACCTATAATCCTACTACAACACTTCTTCCTCATACTCCCCTCTCTCATCAATCAACCCGATTACCACTGATAACAATCTTGCCCCTTCTCCTGCCCCTTATCTTCCATCCCAATCGATTAGGAAATATCTTGGAACAATTAAGTAACCCTCCTATTTAACTAACTACCACTACAACCTCATTAAGAACCACACACTATCAACTACCAACAATCCCAAATTCCCTATCTCACATGTCATTCACTATAACCAATGCAACACATATTTTAAAAAAATTGCCTTTCCATTTCCTCCCATACTGGACCAACTACCTATAACCAAGCTTGCAAACATGATTGATGGCTCAAAGCCATGCAATCAGAATTACAAGCTCTCGAACTTATTAAAACTTGGACCATATTTGACCTTCCTCAACATAAAATTCCTATTGGTTGTAAATGGGTTTATCATATTAAATATCTTACTGATGGTAGTATTGACAGATATAAAGCTCGATTAGTTGCGAAAGACTGCACACAACAAGAAGGAATAGACTACTTTGATACTTTCTCGTTTGTTGCTCAGTTAACTATTGTAAAAACACTTATATCCTTAACTTCCATTAAAAATTAGCATCTATGTCAATAATGTTTTTCTCCATGGAGATTTAAATAAGAAAATTTACATTACCATTCCCAAAGGATACCAATTTCCCCATTCATCTACCACTACCAAAGTTTGCAAACTCAATAAAAGTCTTTATGGACTCAAGCAGACCAACAGAAAATGGTACTCTAAATGATTTGATACTTTAATTTCTTTAGGCTATCATCATTCCAATGCTGATAATTTCCTTTTTTATAAAAACATGATGCATCTCACTTAACTGTTTTATTAGTCTACATAGATGATATTGTATTAGTAGGTGATAACATCAATGAGATAACTCGTGTCAAAGTTATTCTTGATCGCCAGTTTCGTATCAATGACCTAGGTCCTTTAAGATACTTCCTTGGTCTTGAAGTAGCTCGATCCACCACAGGTTATTGTACTAAACCAACGAAATTACACTCTGAATTTACTAAACAACACAAGCATGTTGGCATCTAAACCTTCTCCTACACCCTATAATGTGTTCGTTAAACTTAGTTATATTGATTATGGACATTTCCCTAATCCTACATAATATAGGAGATTGACCAGTCAATTAATTAATTTAACAACCACTCATCCATATATTTCTTTTGCAGTTTAACAATTAAGCCAATTTCTTTCAAACCTCATTAACAATCATTTTAAAGCTCACAATTGCATCCTCCAATATTTAAAATCTAATCATGCTACCTCTAATTTAATGTTTTATGATTTTGTAGATAGCGATTAGGCCACTTGCCCAACCACACGACGTTCAACCACTACTTTTGTTGTACTTTTAGGCAAATCCCTTATTTCTTAGAAATCCAAAAAGCAGACAATAGTCTTCTGATCTAGTTCTGATGCAGAATATCGTGTTGTCGCTGCACTCACATGCAAAATTCAGTGGTTGTATTACCTTTTTAAAGACATTGACATCAAGTTCAACAAGCCAACCTCCATCTATTGCAACAACCGCTTTGTTGTGTACCTTGCACACAACTCCACATTCCATGAAAGATCAAAACACATTGAAATCGACTGCCACCTCATACGCGAAAAATTGGAATCGAGCCTCATCAAACTTTTCCCAATTCCTTCTTCTGGTTAACTTACTGATGTATTGCCGAAACCACTTCCAACTCATGTCTTTTCTTCTTTTCTTAGCAAGCTGAGACTTTTTTCCATCCACAGTCCAGCTTGTGGGGAAGTATGAAATACTAATATTTATTTAGATTAATTAGTGATTATTCTGTAATTAATTTTCACCTTTATAGGAAATTAGTTTTTGTTACCATTACTCTATTTTACCATTATAAATAATGGTATACAATGTTGTACTCATTAAATTGAATAATAATAATAATATTATCAATGATATATTTACATCAGAAATCTGTGATCGTAATAGAGAATGTTGTCATACTCAACTCTATTTTTAATTCTATCATTGTTTTATTCTTGTTTTTTTTTTTTTAATTGCCATTTAAGATTTAAAAAATAATAATGAAGATATAAAGAAGGTTCTTTTGAAGGTGGGGTAAAGAAGATACTAAAATCTTTTGGATATTAAAATCTTTTGGATAAAATGATCTGATATTTTTAAACATAAGAGAAAATGTGTTCTAAGTGTTTATGACCTTCACTTAATTAATTTTAGTTTATAATAAAAATTATAAATGAATTTGTAACTAAAAAATTAATTAAATACTTATGTTAAGATGTGTGAGATGGGTCAATTAATATGTATTATGTATTAGTTGAATTAAATGTATGTAAATTATTGTCTAAAGTTTAATCCATATGGACAATATTTACTACTCATATAATCAATAAATGTTTGTAGTTTATCACTTAATTAATATTTAATATCTTTTAAAGAAATATATGTCACTTAAAGAAATACTAAAATAATATTTTAAAACATTTTGCACCTAAAAAAAAGAACAAGTATAACACATCAAAGAAATATTTGTTATAATATTACAAGACAAATTTTTAATCACATAATCAAATCCATCTCAAATTTACATCAACAAATCCGGATAATTTGATGCACATAATAAAAAAATCAAACTATATTGATCATAAACTTTTTACTAAATACCTTAAAAATACTTAGTCACTCACATAAAAACATATATTCTATTATTCGTGATACTTAATTTCAACTATAAACTTAAAAAAATAAAAAATAATTATGCTATTTATTAATATTTTATTAACATCCTGGCAAATTAACGAATATATTCGAAAAATATAATAAAATCACATACAATAATATTTTTATAATATTTGTTAATATTTTTTTATAGAGTTTAATAGCGGAGAGTCCACTTGATTTCTTTTAAAAAATAAAAATTGATCCAACTCTATAGAAAAAAATCTAACTCTTACAAAACCAAACTTAAATAAGAAAATAAAATATGCATTTGCGGTGTAAAATAATTTTACACCATCATCTAATAAACGGCGTGTATTTCGTCAAATCATACTAATAATTTAAAAATGACTTAACTGATTGGGTAGATCGATGGTCTCTTATAAGACGATTGTGTAAAAAAACTATGATAGTGCACTCCCATAAAAAAAACTTAAATTCTTTTTAAGGAAGCAAATCATGTTATAAAATTTCCAACATCATTACGGTCATGAGTTTGATCCCGACCCTGGGCACACGATATTGTTAAATTCTCTCAAGTAAGAGCTTTGTCATCAATTGCGATCCTCCCCTACTCGAGAGATTAGTCTCTGCATTTGTGTGCATAGATACCTAGTTTATAAAAAAAAATCCAATACCATGTAACCAACATTAGAAAACTATACATTTACTTATAAATTTACTAATATCTCTTTCTTTTTTGTCAATACTACTATCTCAATTTTATAAAACACTACTTCCAAAAAAATAATTAAAATATATAATATAAGAAAGAAAGATGCTCTGAATTTTACATTTTGACCATTCTCTCTAACTCTGCCACCTCATCTTTTTAAGGATATTTTCGGTCTAAACAAACTATATCTCAATCATTTGGTACTTTCTTGTTTGAAACTAAAGACACTCCATTATCTGATTGGTGATCTTCCCATTCTTTATCTTATTCTATATCAATATGGTAACTTGCTCTCAAGATTCTTTTCAGTGCATAAACCTCATACTCCTTTCCCCAAAAAACATGGTTGGTCGTAACTTCCCCACCTCTCAAATCCTTCTTCAAGTTGTCCATAATACATTAACTTTTTCTTTTGTTACCCACCTCATAACCCATTTCATTTCCGGATTCAACTTTATCACAAGCCATTTTAGCTTTCCCTCACAAATTTTCTAGATTTGAAATTTTGGGTTTGAATTTTTGGGTTTATCTCTCCAACGCGTCTTTCCTCCTCTCTACAATCACCCCCATTTTGCTAAGAATCTGACTTCGGGTATTTTTAAATTTCATTTACGTTTTTTATGGGTTTAGAATTGTTTCACTATAAACTTTAAGGAAAATCAATTTAAATAAATAAAAGCTTCAACTTTGTGCAAGATCTTGCTTCATATTCATATTACGATTTTTATGTGGTGTTTATAGATGAGACTGAAGAAAATATTTATATACTGAAGGTTTTTCAGAAAAGGCTTGTGAGAGATGAATTTTGATAAAAAAAGATGGAAGATCTCTGACATAAAAAGATGACGGTTTGACAATCTATTTGTTGAAAGACAAAGAACCTGATGATAGGAGAACGATGGTGGTGATGACACTGAAAACATAATTGGATTGATTATCGCATGCATGACTACATCGATGGTGCATGAGATATTAAACAAAGATTTATCTTATATGTTAAGAAGAAAAAAAAGTGTGACAAAAATGACAAAGAGTGAGATTTAAATCCAACATGAAAATTAATATAAATGGATATTATAGGTGATTTGAAGGAGAAGCAGAAATCATCAGCACCAATTTTTCTTTACTGGATAATCAAGAGTAATTTCAAGGAGAGTGTCGCATCCGCGAAAAACAACCGGCGGGCTAAAAACAAAACAAACAGAGTCGTCACCGTGCGTTATTTATCCCAAAGAGGGAAAGGAAACGCTCGAAGTAAACCTGGAAAAGACATGGTCTCGCGACCAAAGAGAGATGGGATCGGGAGTCGGTTATGCGAAGGGAAGGTATTAGCACCCCTACGCATCCGTCGTACTCGACGGGATCCATGCTCAGAAGGAAAGGATAAGGTTTCTAAAACTGCTCACAAACAATGCACACACACACACTAGAAACAACACAGGTGGGAGAAGAGGGGAACGGGCTCACTAGGATATCGCATCCTATGCCTACGTATCTCATCTGGAATGAGAATCAGAGCTACCGCCGTTCGGCTCACGCACGCCAAACAAAACACACACAGGAAACCGACTGCCAATCGCTGGACTTACGTCAGACTCCACACAAACAGGCAAACATGGAAATCGAATACCAATTGCTGGACTTACATCAGACTCCGAACCAACAAACACACACTGGAAACCAACTGCCAATCGCTGGATTTATGTCAGACTCCACACAAACAAACACCAATAGGATACGGAATGCCAATCGCTGGTCTTACATCCATCTCCTAACACACACAAGAAGGTTAACAACAAACAAGTTACTAAGGAGTCTGGCACTCGAGCCTAGTAACTGTCAAGCGAACACACACAAAAAAGAAAAAGGGTGAACACACAGACTAACAGGGAGTCGGGAACTCGAGCCTGATAGCTGTCAAGCACAACACACTCAAAAAAAGAAAAGGGTGCCCGGAGAGATCTCGTACGACCTCCTGCCTACGTACCTCATCTGGTATGAGGATCAGGGCAACATAGTTCCCCTTAATAGGGGAGAAACTTTCTCCTAACCAGAGACTGGGAAATGACAAACTAGAAGGGAGACTGACTCGAGCCTAATAGTTATCATGCAATCCACAATGGTCCTAGGTTGAGGTTTCTATCTAACTTGCACAGGCAGCAAGCTATTCTAAACAACACAGGCAAAGCAAACATACACACAATTAGCACACACTATATACAAACAAAGTGGGCTCACACAAGGTTAGGCTGTGAAACACAAGCCAACTGTAATCGGGTGTAGTTAGCTCTTAACCCTAACATTGAGGGTTAGGGTGAAGCAGATGAAGTGGGAAGTGAGGGTAAGACCTCACAGCTCTTATCCCTGGCCTGGGAGAGCTTCAGACAAATGAAAGTGTGGGAGTTCAGAAAGTTGGAACTCTTCTCCACATATGACTGACTCAACAAGGATCTTGGGTTAATATCCACAATGCATCAACACAAGGTGTGCGAGCAAAGTGGATGACACACTGAATAGCAGAAGATGGATTGCACATCTCTTTTATCTGCGCCTTATCAAAGGACTTTTCCTGCTTGGCACAAAAATAAACATTCACAAGCATTGCCTCTTAAGGAGGGCTTCAGACAGGTGCCTGCCCAAGTAACAGGACAGGTCTTCCAGACTACATGAAGTCAGAGAGTTATACCTATGTGGTTAAGCAACCAAGCAAAAGCAAGTTCAAATTGAACTTAAGCAACTTATGTACCTGTAGAAACATCAAACAAATCAGTTCAACTGTACAGACAAACAGACAACATGAACATCAAACAGTCAAACCCAATGGGCAAAGGCATAAGCCAACAAGTCAAACTCAAATGAGTTAACAATCCTACAAAACACACAATGTTAGTAGTCAAAAGCAAGCATCAAATGCTCAAGTGAGGTTGCATCATGAACCATATAACCTGGATGTTCAACCTGAAATCAAAGCTCAAAGATGAGACAAACCACTAGGTCAAGGCCTAGGGTCAAAGATGGAGAAAAAATCCAAAACAAAACATGAAAATTGATATGAATCAACTTCAATCAATTAAGAACATAATCCAAAAGGTCTCAAATCAATATCATTCACCAATTTCATTTCATGAACCAAATATGGCAAGGTATGCACATTGTAACCACATTGTGACAACAGAATGAATAAATGCACATTAAATCAAAAATGATTCAATTAATTTTGGCAAAAATCATGGGTAAACAGAACACACAACATGATCATCACACAAAAAATTAGAGCATTTGGACATGATTAGGCATGGTAATCAAATTGTATAAGGCAAGGCAATCAAAACAAGCTCAAATATGACACCAAATGTTACACCAACTTAGCACAAGCCTAAAACAGAAATGGTAAAAGGTAAAAACCTCAAATCAAAGCCAAAACAACCTCTAACATGTCTAGAAACAATGTGCAAAATTTCACATCCATTGGATAAACAACCAGCATTTCACAAACAAATGAAAATCAATGCCATTCAAAAGTTCACAAATGATCATCCAGAATGAAAATTCTCAATCAAATCAGAAATGATTCCAAAAATTCCACAAAAAATCATGAGCATTCACAACGTTCATATCAAGCACCATACAAAAACTCATGGCAATTGGAGATCATTTGATAAGGCAAATTCATCAATCATGTTGGACATCATAAGGTGTGACACAAATTGTCACACCTATCTTAGAAAAATCATAACTCAGCAATGGCAATTGATAAAAATGCAAACTCAACACCAAAATGTCCAGCAAGATGTCTAGTTTCTACATGTAAAATTTCATGAGCATTGGATTAAAATTGAGAATTTCACAAATGATTTAGCAAGGCAATGTCAAAACATGATATGTATACACAAACCCTAAGGCAAAATTAAATCCAGCCAGGCACAATTTTGGAAAAAATGATGATAAAAAACTAGAGAGAAAATGTGACATGATGCAAAAAAATTGGAAGGAAATTGGTTGATTTTTCTATTTTTTATGATTTTGTAAAGTTTGAAAAAAAAATAAAAAAAACACAAGTGAGGCATACATATGATTCATGGAGGGAAAGATAAAACAACATAATCATTTGAAAAAAAGGTTGCCAGCCGGTATCGAACCCAGGGCGTTTTTGAACATGAAGTTGGCGTGCTGCATGGGCTTCCCATGCAGCCAATCACATGCGAGCTCCAGCGCACCACGTGAAGAACGCCTTTCCGTTGCCTAAACCAAATCCAAAACCGTTGCCTAATGTCCTATATCATCTTCTTCACGTGTTCTTCATGTGAACAGTAATCTTCAACAATCATCAAGAACTTTTGTTCCAGTTTTTGAAATTGGACATATCAATAGCTAGATCTTTCAATGCCTAACAAGAATCCACAATCAATTTAACAAGAAACAACAAAACATGCATGAATCGAAGGATTTAAGTTTCATCATCAAAACTTTAAACGCATGGATCTCACTCAATTATGCACGAAATCACTCGATTCAAAGTGCAGAATTTTCACCATTAAGAGATCTACAAGAACATATCAACAATTTAGAGAATTAAGGAAGTCGAAAAAGTGACCTCTTGAAGAGCAGCACTTGTAATCACACGTTTCCAAGCCTCTTGATGTTTCAATCTCCCTCCAACGTGCTCCTTAAGGTGAGTGATGATGAATATGAGGTTTAACAATGATGGAATCAAGCTAGATCTTCACTTGCCATGGAAGCTTCAATTCTTGAACATGAACAAAATAGCAACCAATTCCTCTGTTTTCACGTGCAAGAATGCTCAATAATGGCTCAGGATCATGAATGAATCAAGGAAAAGTGCAAGAGATTGAAGAAATTTGGAGAAAAAAGTGAGAGAGAATTTTGAGATTTTTGGGATTCTAGATCTAAACTTGGGAAATGTGATGAATTCTGTTAGGATTTTCTATTTATAGGCTATGCTAAACATGATTAATTAAGTTTAAACCATATGCTAATGAAATGAATGAGTTTGGAGGTGTTTTTACAAAATTGGAATTTCACCTTATGCATGAAAATGCATGGATGAACAGTACGAATTTGGCCTTGATTTCACTCAAAATATTATTTTAAAGCCAATGGTGATAGTAGCATGTGCAAATAATTCACCAATTTTGAATTTCATTTTTTCCCTCCAAAAATCAATTGAATTTTCAAATATTTATGTGAATGGAATGCATGTCATGTAATGCCAAATTTGGAAACTAGAGGTTAAAACAAGAATGTTGCAAAAAGAGCCACATGATTTGGCCTTTTGGTTTGAAAGTTATGCATGTTTGAAGTTCCATGTTCCCTTGACCAAGATTGATCCATATCTCTTCAACCACACATGAGAAATTGATGATCTTGGACTTTTTGGAAATGGGAGAGAAAGATCTACAACTTTTATATTCAACAAAATTTCATTTGAAGCTTTATTGATGATGTAATCTTGAGGAGAAAACCTTTCCATTTTTGGCAATTTCAAATTATAAGTCACTTTCTATTTTTGGAAAGTTTTGTCCTGACTTTATTTTCTTCAAAGTTGATGTTTGAAATGTCAAATGAGACTTGTTTGAACATGAATGAAGTATTTCTAACCACTTCCCACCTCCAAATCCAACATTTGACTTTTGGTTGACTTTTGTAGTTGATAGATGACTTGGTCATGCACAGATGAATTTGAGCCTCAATCTCTTGATGAAGTGGCTCCAAAATGAAACCCTAGCTTATACAAGCTCAACAAAACCATATGATGATCCCCATCTCATGAAAGACCTCATCTCCTTGAAAAACCCTGATTGGCATAATTCAACTGATTAGGGTTGACTAGAGGTCAAAACCCTAATCCCAAAGAATCTGATCAAGCACAATGAACCTCTTGGTGATGATAAGACCATGATGATGGTGATGTACCATTGCAATCAAGATAGTGATCAATCTCCTTGAAGAACCAAGATACCCTAATTGAAGCACAAACCCTCAGATGGCTAGTGATCAATTCATGAGACCCTCAGGCTTGCATCTCTTAACCTCTCCATCTTCTGAGAAAGACCTAGGAGGATGACTTGTTTATTGTTTCCACATGATATGCAAAGATGCAATGACTAATATCCTAAAAAATGAAAATGCAATATGCAAAGCTAGTCCCAAGAGAGGAGGGCAAATTTTGAGGTGTTACAGAGAGTATTTGATTTTCTTTATTGAATAATTAAGAGTTATTTAAAGGATATGTACAAATTTATTTTTTACCGAGTAAATGTGAGCTATTTGATTTGAAGGAGTTGTTACTAGGTGAATACGAGTTATTTGATTTGAAAGAGTTATACAAACTAGCCTAAATAAAAAGCAATGTATTTTTTACTACTATTTGTATAGTTTATTGATCATTAATTATTATACCTATATTTTAAAAGTTGGACTACAGTAATCAGAACATAGTTGCGATGAGTGGAAGAGGAAGGGGCGGTTGTGAAAGAAGGTGCCCCAATCACCGACAAACCATGGCAATCATGCACCACAAGTAGGTAAAAGAAAGAGAATGAGAAGAAGAACATTAACATTAGAAGTTGTTTGAACAAAAGAAAAAAACTAGGAGAAATCAACACAATACAACAAACCCTAAAGGGCAAAATACCAAATGAAATCTAATACGACAATCAGAAACAAGAGGAAGAACTGAAAAAGCTATGGGCTGATACTAACGGTGGGAACTAGAATCCAGCAAACGGAATGCCAATTGAGTTTATTGCGCCTAAGCTTATAGACAGAGAAGTTGAAATTGAAATTGAAGAAGCAGATATTGAATAGGAGGTGAAATATTGGGAAACAACTTTGATTATGTATGTTATAGGTGGAGATCTGAGTATGAACGTGGTCAAGCAGTACATGATGAAGTTCTTGAACTTTGTTCAGTTACCTGACATGTTATATAACGAGGAAGGGTATTGCATCTTGTGATTCCATTCGATTAGGGACAAATAGATGGTGCTGATTGAAGATCCTTTCAGAATTCACAACATGCCTATGTTACTGAGAGAATGGAAACCATAGCTTGAAGAGAGGCATGCTAAGGATGATATTTATATAGTTAAAGTTGCCAAAATTATCGCTACATTTGTGAGGAGCGAAAAACATGAGCAAAATAGGAAGCGCTCTAGGACAACCTATGGTCACTGATGAATGCATGACGAATAAACTGAAGGTCTCTTATACATGTATATTAGTTGAAGTGGACATCACTTGAGAGCTTGCAAAATAAATAACCATCAAGGATAATCAAGCGAAGCTAGTGGAAATATACCTGAATGCATTGCACGCTTGAACATATAACAGAGTCTCCTTCGATCTTTATTTATTCCCGAAGAAAAGGGAAAACATCGATAAAACCCGGGGAAAAGAGAAAACTGAGTAAGGAAGTCGGTTATGCAAGGATAAAGTATTAACACATCGTACATCCATGGTCCTCCATGGGAACCGTTTTGATTGTTCTTGCTCGAATGAATGTTATATCTAAAGATTACTCGCGAAAGGAAAAGGAAAAGAAAAGAATAGATAAAATGCTCGGTGAGGATCGAGGGCCTCATGCCTACGTATCCTTATAATGTAATAAGGAGTTCAGAGCTTTGTAGTTCATAGAACTAATTGTGGGAGGTGAAAATAAGTTATGATAAAGGTATGGTCTGAACCAAAGGATTGTATGATTTGAACTCCAAAAAGGGATTAAATCTGAACCCAAGAGAAAAACTGGCATATTGATCGGAAAATAAAGGGTATTTCCTATACCAATCTCCAAGATAAGTAATAAGATTCTTGGTTCAGAGGAAGGCATCAATTATTATCCCAAAATTATATATGAAGCTCATAGGAATAATGTATTTGCCTAAAAAAATAATAGTATATCACATGGAGTGAATAAAGGTAGAATTATGAATGTATCATGGAGATGATCAAAATGAATAGAGAAAAGTAACCAAAGTCACAGAAGCGAAGGGTTTGGTAAAAATGATTGGGTGGTATAATTTGAAACCAAAGGTAATGGTGTATTGAAATCTATATGAGGAATGAAATTTGTACCATATAGATAAATAGGCATATTGGCCAAAAAAGAAGGAATAAAATATTTGTCGGCCAAACAAACAACTCTTGGTACAAACACATACTTCCTATTAAATGTCCTAAATGGGTATATATAGAATTCTAAGGAAAATTGTATTTGGTTTCAAAGAAACAGTATGTCACTGGGGTGAATGGTTATGATTGAAGGTAGATGATGAATCATGAAAGATATGGATGGTGCCCTAAGGCGGAAGAAGGAATTATTAGGAATGTGCTTGCCAAGGATTCGTATCCTCGTGCCTACATATTCTCATTGTGCAATGAGAAAGTCAGAGCTTTCGTAGTTTGTGGAACCACGAAAATAAAGGGAATAAATTGAAAGTGATGAGAAATATAACTTGTACCAACAAAATGGTAGCGTGGGAACCCATGAAGGTAAATGAACTTTGAACCAAAAAGTAAAGGCATATTGGACAAAAAAGAAGGAATGAAGTGTTTGGCATCAAGGCAAACATCCATTAGTTCACAAGGTGGACTGTCGATTAATTCGTCCTAAAAGGGTATGTATGGGGCCCCCAAAGAAAGTGTTGTTGGGTACAAGGAACAATATATCACCGTAGGGAACAAACAATTTGAGACCAGAGAAGAATGGTATATTGGATCCATGAAGGAATAAACTATGAACCAAAGAGTAAAGGCACATTGGCCAAAAAAAGAAGGAATAAAGTGTTTGACATCAAGATAAACATCTCTTGGTTCACAAGATGGACTTTGATTAGGTAGTCCTGAAAGGATGTACGTGGAATCCAAGGAAAAATGACATTTGATCTCAAAAGGATGGTATTTATTGATGAATGAAGAATGAAGGATTAATAAATATGGTAGGTCACGGAGAATCTGAATCCTCGTGCCTACGTATTCTCACTGTGCAATGAGAAAGTCAGAGCTTCGTAGTTCGGCCTACTAGGGATCACAACAAGAGATTGATGAGGCAAGAGGTATGATATGATAATGGAATATGAAGAGTGCTTGACCGTCATTTGTTTTAAATCACATTGAAGTCTATGAATGAAGGCAAATGCTTTGAATAACTAGGGCCTACGCCCCGTACGCAAAGTCACTTTAGACAAGGGTAGGAGAAACTCTGTCTCATCATTCCTCATTACTTAAGGCTCATGGCATGTGATATTTATCATAACTGACAAGTTGTTTGGGAAGAATCCTCATTGCCTCTTAATGGGTTGATGTTGCCTTAGTGAAGAAGACTTGACAATTTATTTGATTCATATTGTATTAAAGTCTCTAAATGAAGACGAATGCTTTGAATAGCTAGGGCATATGCCCCGTACGCAAAGTCACTTTATACAAGGGTAGGAGAAACTTTGTCTCATCATTCCTCATTACTTAAGGCTCATAGCATACAATTTAAATCGTGGTCGCCAAGTGTTGACCTTTGTATAATCTACTACTTGATTTTCCTAGGATGTCGTGCATGAAAGTTTGGACTTGAAGCTTTGAGATCCACAATATTAGAAATAGTCTTATCAAGTGATCAAGGAACTTTTTATCACTTGATTAGACTGTGGAATTATACATGATCAAATGATTTAGTTAATCAAAATTTCTTTTAATCAACTTAAATTAGAGGGTTTGAATTAATTGGCAGTTATGGTTAACCTAATCTAAGAGTTAAAATATGTACAAGTTGTTCTAAGGGATCATGCAAAGGTTAAAGTCAACCTAATCAAATATCTCATGAAAATTAACTTGATTAAAAACGGGTAATTATTCTAAGTTAATTCTAATCCTAAGGGATCATGCATTTCTATGACTAAAATAACCTTAAGGGTAAAAAGGTCAAATCTTATGGATATTCAATTAGGAACAATGTTAAACCCAAATCACCATTAGTCTACTAAAACTCTAAAGATCTAATCAAGTTCTAAAATTAACTAACCTAATCAATTTTCAAAACCTAATTACTCTTAAAAATCCAATTGGATTCTAAAATTAACTAATAATCTAGTTAGTTATAATTATCATTATAAGATAATTATCATCTTAAATCTAATTGTCATACCCCAAAATTTGCCCATTAATCTTGCAAAACATTTCTCGAAGCACTCCGACTTGTTCTGCAAGACACTGACCTTAAAGGAACAAAAGCCCAGCTCACAAATGGCCCAATTCAGAAAATGGCCCAAACTAGCCTGCTCGCTAGGCGAGTAATTCCTTCGCCTAGCGAACACTTCGTTATGACACTCGCCCCAGCGAAGCATCAGATCCAGTAAAAGCCCAAACTAGCTTGCTCGCTAGGCGAGCAACTCCTTCGCCTAGCGAAGCTTGCGAATATCAGAATTTCTGGGCTTCATTCTGAGCCCATTAGGTCACAACAAGAGCATTATAAATAGCCAAGCTTCAGTAACAAAAAGAAGGAGAAAAACAGAGGAAGACGGACGAAAACCCTGGCACAGAAACCCTGGAGGCTACTTTAGAGAGTTCCGAGTGAAGAAACCCTGAAGGCCGCTCCTCCGCTCTGAAGCTACCGCCGCCCAACTCCATCCGATACCAAAAGTGATCAGTCTCTCCAATATAGCAGCTTAGTTGCAAACAGGTTTGCGCATCACTATTGTTTTATGCTTTTAATCGGTAATCTCTATATACATGAAGCATCATGATTGAAGTTTCGAATATGTAATTTGATTTCACATGCGAATTTAAATATGCTTGAATATCATGAATGTTTGTCCATGTTATTCCTGTAATCAAATGCCATAAAAGTTCAGGTTTTCGGAGGTCATGCTGCTGTCAAACTCCAAACCCGTGGCCGCTCGCTAGCACATCGCTAAGCGAGCCTGTAGCGAGCATTCGCTGAGCCTTCGCTAGGCGAAGCAGAGGCGAACGGGACAGTGGCTGCTTTGTTTCTTTTCTATTCTGCCTTATGTCTATCTAACCAAGACTTATTATAATTCTGCATCATTTGGCCTGAGATTATGACTGTTGTGTTGTAGTGCAATTTTCAATCATACTTTACTTTGATGCTCTAACCCGTGTGCTGAATTGTGTAAAGGTTTACATATTCCCGAGGAAATGGCCGGCTAGGTATTCCACTTTATGTGTGGGATACCCTTATGGAGATTCACCCTGAATTACTCAATTGATTTTAATGTATTAATTTCATGGTGAAGATCCACCCTAATGGCTTAATTGATCTTAATGTACTGATTTTAATATGGACCTAATTGCTTAATCGACTACGGTTATCTAATTAATTGTAAAACTTTGCCTTTTAATATGCGATCTTGGACCTCTCTTTTGTTACCCTACGATTACGGTATTATGGTCATGTCCCGCGAATATGGGGATACACTTAGGAAAGACCCTTCGGTTAAATCATCATAGTCCCTCGAATGTTGCCTCGATGACCCTTCGGTGTAGCCTACGGTTAAATGATGATCGTCCCTTCGAATGCTAAGGTATCCTCACAACTGTTGCCTTCAATGACCAATCGATGACCGATCGATGACCCTTCGATGACCCTTCTACATCCAAAGGATAAAACTGCTTACTTCTCAATAGTAAGGACAGTTTTACCCTCATAAGGATAGGAAATGCCCGGAAAGACCTCGGATAGGTATAACTCTTAATTGCTTATTCACAATTTAAAACTACTTTTCACACCTTACACCTTTCAAAACCTCCATTAGAAAATCACCACCTGGCATACATTCGCACTAGAATCATTGCCAAGTTATATTTTTCTAAACTATTTTCAAAACTAAACGAGATAACCACTTTGTATACATTCATTCAAGAATCATTACAAAGTTAAATTCTCCTTTTCAAAACATTTCCTACACATTTCTCAACCACTTTTTCAAACTAAAAAAACATAAATGATTGAGCAATTAAGAGCCCATGGATAACCATGGATACAAAGGGTGCTAACACCTTCCCTTTGTATAATGTACCTCCCGAACCTAAGAATCTAAATTAAGGTCTTTCCTGTTCTTTTCCACCTTTCCTTATTGGATAAAAGAAAAGTCGGTGGCGACTCTTGCTATCCGCGACATTGCGATAAAAAGCAAAATACCCCAAGTCAGTTCACCGTATGACACTAATCATCTAAGATCCTAATTATTTATAAAATTTAACCAAGCTAATTAAACTAATCCTAATTAAAATCCTCTAATTGCCTAATCAACAAAATTAAAAACTAAGCAAAACAATCAACAAAATAAGTCCAAAAAAATTAATGAAATGGGCTTAGATATGGGTGTAGGCCATGTACAGGGTGTCTCCAGGAAGCAATTCACGTGGGCTTAGAGGCCAAAGCCCAAATGGAAATCGCAGCAATGCAGGGGTGCATTGGGTAAGCTAGTTTAGTAAGCAAAAATCTTGGCCTAATCATTATAGCCAAAACAAAAATCACATGCCTAAAGAGTCAGCATAATGGTGATCACATATGATAAAACAAGAATTGAATTTGAAAATGTCAACACGCGCCTGCCAAATTGAATGAATTCTCAGATTCTGGTGACCTGCCACCATAGGCAACCACGCTGGGAATCGTCTCTGGCGGAGGTAGCCATCAAAAACCTAAATCTAAATCATCGATAAACTCACTTCAACATGCTCGGTCCAAATCTTCCATTAACTTCCATCAATTTCCACTCACTAGTTCGAATCGAATCATATCATCAAGAACCCTAAAAACCGAAATCCTAAATTAAATTACAATCAGGCCCCAATCCGCTCCAAAACCAAAGGGTTGTCGCTCATTTACACCTAAGCAACCATCTGGTAACAAGAATGCAGAGAAATAGAACGGAATCAAGAAGATCATACTGGAGAAGATCGGAGGTGAAGTGCGGGCATAATCCAGGAATGTCACAAATTCTTCCCCCTTAATGCTTTCTTCTTCTTTCTATATATTCATCCCCCCTTCTGAATGAATGATTTGTGGATGATGGTTTCAACATGGTGTACTTTATTGCTATGAATTGGGAGGGATCGATCTGAGAGGTTTAGCTCGGTTGTTTGGAGTTCCAGACATTGAAACTCTAACAACATTGGAAATTCTGAGCTCTAGTATGTATGTGTGTGTGTGTGTGTGTTTGTGAGAGAGAGAGAGAGAGAGAGAGATCCAAATGAATGATTGTGATCTAATAATTTATAGAATTTGAAAAGCATAACTAAATTTGGCAATCCGGTCAGGGGTTAGGGCACAGATAACAGAGTTAGAATTGCTCAATGAAGGTTGGTTAGATGTTAGTGACCCATTAGGAATCTCTGTTAAATTTTGTTGACTGTTTTTCTGACTCTGTTGAAATCCTCTATGGAAGTCATTATATGTTAGAAAAAAACGGTTAGTTTAGTTAAGTTTTGTTAGAAGTTTAGAGCTATGTTATCTCTGTTAAAAGTTTAGTTGGATTTGGTTGGATTTAGTTAAGTAGTTAGAAGTTAGAATGCTGAGATAGTTGTTAGGTTACCTTTTGTTAGTTGCAGTGTGGAACAACCATTTAGTTAGGATGTGTTTCGAATTTTGTTGGTGCAATGGCTAACATTATGCTAATGCTTGCAGTTTCAACTAGCTAATTTAATTTTATGAGAAGAATCTGTTAGTGATCAGTTAAGTTGTTGTTAAGTGTTATGACCTGTTTTTGAAGTAAAAGTTAATTGCACCATAATTAGTTAGTTAAAATGGATGAAGTTGGTGCAAGCATTGTTAGTTATTTGGTTGTTGGAGGGTTAGTTTGAAATGGTTGGATGGTGTTCAAACTTGTTGATTGTTATCTTGTTAACTGCTGATGTGAATTGTTGTATTGATGTGATAACTTGTGGTTTATAGGGTTTGATGTTAGATTGGTGATGCAAGATGGCTGGCTCGATTTTAGGAAATGGTTGCCTTGACGATGATGCTCACTTGTTGCATTATCTGCTGCATAACCAAATTTTGTAGGGTTTGTGTAATGTTATATTTGCTCATGACCTTACTGGTTGCAGAATGGTATGCTTTTTCCATTCGGTTCCTTTGGCTTGAAGAATGTTGTACTTGATTATGAAATATGGGTGATGGCAATGCTTGGAATGTCATTGATAAGTTATTTGAACTTTACCATGCTATGTTGTGATGCTGGGTGATGGCAATGCTTGGAATGTCATTGATAAGTTATTTGAACTTTACCATGCTATGTTGTGATGCAAAAGATGATAGCCAATACTCACTATCTAGCTATGAATATGAACTAAGTCATGTGTGTTTGGTTACAATGTATGGATGCTATAAGTTTGAGCATGACCATACTATGCTTGAAACTTGCTTAATTTTTTATGTGTTTGAACTTAGTGATTGGAATGGTAACGTGCATTAATTGATTTGATACTTTTGATGTGTATTTTTTTTTGCAAGCCCATGGAAATCAAAATTCTGCCATGCCAAGGAATGTAAGAGATTGAAAGAAACTTGGCCATGACTTAGTTAAAATATAGATGTTCCATGAGTTGCTTGGACTTGAAGAAAATATGCCATAAATTAGGACATTAGAAGTCAAAATATGTTATGTTAAGTTGTAATTGTTTCTTTTGGTTTAATCTTTGTAAATATGCAATGTAAGGCCATAGACTTATGTTCATGAATATCTGACAAATGAATGAAAAGAAATGTAAAATGGGATAGTTAATGGAAATGTATGGAACTTGAATATTTATAAATTGGAATGATGAATGTTATTTGGAAATGATTGATGTATGGCTTATGATGGAACTAGGTGAATGGAAATGAAATTAGTTTGAAAAGATGGAAATGAAAGTTGAACATTGAATGGAAAACGTAATGAATTGGAATGGGATTGTATTGAATGTTTGGAATTATAATAGGTTTGATCATTTGAATTGAATGGTTGAAGATTTAGAAATGACTTTGGTTTATGTCATTGTAATGAACATGTAAGAACAATCTTGGTTTATAATGCACATGAGCAAGGGTTAAACGTTACCAAGGTTTGAAATGGATCACGACATTTGAATTGGACATGGATTAAAGATGAATGGTTTTAAAAATAACTTATGGGAAATGGTTGACTTTGGTCAACTAGTTGACCAAAAAGTCAGCAGTTGACCAGGGTCAACTGTAGGTCATAAACTAAGGTTTTCTTGTTTGTATGGACTTATGTAGGTGAACATGAACCCTGATTAAAAATGCATAGGTGGACCCATAATGATGACCTAAAATGGCTTGGGAATCTTGATGGATCAAAAGCAAACCAGAGGCTTAAGAGATTACTATATTTATACAAGCTCATTCAATCAAGGCCTTGAATGGACCAGGATGCTTTACAAGCAAGTCTTCACTATATGAGCCCCAATTAGGGTTTAGAAGTCAAGACAAGGGCCAGGGAACAACCACGAAGCCTCACAACCAAATCATCATGAAATTAGGGTTTGAGACCTTTGAGGAGTACCATAATGGAATATTGTTGAATTCTTGTTCCAAATATCAAGCCATCAGGGTTTCATATCCCTTATGTTTATATGAATAGCCAAGTCACACCTTTAGGGTTTTATCCATACACAAACCCTAACTTTCAAAGCCAAGAGCTTTGAATCTATAATGATCAACTAATGGATGAATGATTTATGCACATGCATGAAACATAAGTGTATGTAGATGATTATCAAGTAAAAGGTTGAGCGAAAAGATGAAAAGGGGAGGGAAAATTTTGGGGTAGAACATCAAGGTCGAAAAATGAAGCAAACGGTAGAATATGAATAGAATCCATTATACTATGAAAAATGTCAAAAGGGAGGTCATCAATGTGTGCCAACCACAAAGAAAAAGAAGGTCAAGCAATGTCAACCATAGTTAAGTCAGCCTGAATAAAACCAGAAGGCTAACTCAAGCAGTATTGTTCCAACTGAAGAAATGGAGGATAAGTGGACTATGGTGGATAAGAATATGAGAGATAAAGGGAAGGATATAATGCAAGACAACTCAAATTTGCAGGTACTTTGTCAGAACCTTTTTTAAGCACTAGGGATTTTGAATGAGGCCTTAATGCTACAAGATAAGGTGCCATGATCATTTCCTAAAACATGACGGGGCTCAATAAAATATGTAAGGTTATATATATATATATATATATATATATATATATATATATATATATATATATATATATATATATATATATATATCCAATCTCTTAAGCCTAATACCTGATATTATAGTACTCATTGAAATTAGGGTAAAAAGTGCAAAAACTGAAGGGTTAGAGAGAAACTGAACTTTAAAGGCAAATATCTGGAAAATTGTCTCCAACATGATAATGATGGAATATGGTCGGAATGGGATGACTCTAAAGCGAAGATGAGGCATATTGTTAGTACCAGTCAGATGATTCAATATGGAGTTTATGACTTAGGTGGAGAATTTCTCAATTGGTTCGTTGTAGTGTTGTTAGATACCCAAAAGTGCTTATTTGAACTATCAAATATGGGCATCTTTCACTCCATTTCCTTGCTAAAGTGTTCGAAACCACCTTTGTTTTTGATGAATTGCAATACAATGATAAACGATCTTGGTACCTTTGATTTGTGTGTTATTGTGCAGGAATTAGGCATGAAATAATAGAAAATGAAGCCACAAGAAAGTTGGCAAAGGAACCAAAAAAAGGATGCATTCATCAGCTTGCTCGCTAGGCGAGGGCTGTGGCGAAGAGCTCGCTAGGCGAGCGCCCAGTGAGAACCCAGCGAAGAGCTCCAGTATTTTACAGTAGCAAACATCAACAAACTCGCTAGGCGAGCTGCCAGCGAAGGGTGTAGCGAACACGTCCAGACTTGGTCAAAAGCGCAGCCAGCACTCACTCGCTAGGCGAGCCATTAGCGAGCTCCCAGCGAGCAATTACAGTAGCAAAACCTCCTAAGCTCGCTGGAGCGAAGGGTGAAGCGTGTGCTTCGCCTAGCGAAGGTTTTGTTCGCCTAGCGAACATGCCAATCTGTCAAAGGTTATTTCTTTGGGCGCAGGTGCCTCAGGTGCCTCATTTTGGGGCTCGCTAGGCGAGCTATTCTGCTCGCCTAACGAGCATGACAGCTCAGTAGCAGCACTATAAGTAGCAAGGGCTACTTTTTGGAGCCATACTTTTACACCTCCATGCTTTTGTACTTTTGAGATATTTTCCAGCATTGCTCTAGAGATACTTTGTGACCTAGAAATCATTTCTCTTCATCTCTTAACAATCTTTCACAAAAAGAAGGTGGATTCCCATCCAATCTCGATTATTCGACTCGGATGTTGATCAACCTTCTTCCGAAACTTGTTGACCAAGCTACCATGAAAATGAGTAGCTAAGTTCTTCATTTTGTCAAGGTTAGATGTAGATGATCATTAGCTTTGTGTGTAAATGGGATGATCTTCATTTGTAAACTCTTTAATGGTGAATATATGGTGAAAACTTTGTTTTATTGAAAACTCTTTGTGTTGGTTTATGATCGAGAGATGTTTACCAACTCTTTACCTAGGTTTTCATCTAATCTTGTTTGTTAGCTAGAGATAGTAATGAATGATTTTGTTCACCATAAGGTTGAACCAAAAAGTTGTCATTTTGATAGATTGTGTTAGAGATAAACAATGGATCAAAATGGGAAAACTCACAATGTGTGTTAGAGATAAACACATTGGGAGGACTTTGTGAAATAGTTTATCATCTAAAGGAGTTTATAAGTTTTGTTGATCGAACATATACATGCAAAGTGATCGTCGAACCCTAACTTTGGCAATATTTCTCAAATATTAAAACCAAATCTTTTACCGCATTTTATCACACTTTTATGCAAGATACCGTGACTAAAACCAAAAACCCCCTTGTTACTACGAGTTAAGAATTGAAACAACTGTCGAAAGGCGGCGATATCTCACAATCCCTGTGGAGACGATAACAAAAACCCGACACTAAAAATTACAATCAACAAGTGTATTCCCTTAACCAATTAGAACATCAAAGGAAGTTGTGGAATGATATTGAGAAGTTAAACAAGCAACAAAAAGGGCCATGATATATTATAACTGACTTCAACAGTGTGGTATGGACTAAGGACAAAATTTGTGGGAAATTGGTGAGAGAAATGGAATATATTGACCTGACCAGCATGATGGAGAAAATACGACTATTTTAAATGGATAGTGAAAATGATTTTTATACTTGGTCCAGTAAGTAAACTGAATAAACTATATACTCAATAATTGATAGAGTATTATGCGATGTAGATTATTTCCAAGACAACCTAGACATCGCATTAACTATCATGACACTAAGCGTGTCATACCATGTTATGTTGTATGTGAAAGGCCAAAATAAACACATAAGTAAAAGACCCAAGTTCCAATTCATAAATGGGGTAGTAATAATGGATGGATTCAATGAAGTTGTGGCCAATTATTAGTGAGAACCTTTAAGATGCAACCATGTGTATGTGTTATGGAAGAAACTCATTACATTGCAGCCCATCATGAATGCGATAAGTAAATCTCTGACATGATTGAAAATTAAAATACAGAAGGCCATAACAGATCTAGTAGATGCTCAAAAGGACCTTAGTATTGACGTAATGAATATACATAATATAGAGACAGTTAAAACATGCACATATGAGATCATAAAGTGGAATGAATTGGAAGAACATGTCTTAAGGTAAAAATCTAAGATTGGGTGTCTTAGAGTGAGAGACGGGAATAATGCTTATTTCCGTGTATCCCTTAAAGAAAAGCAAAAACAAAAAAAAAACACGAGAATGATTCACAAGGAGAATGGAACAATAGTCAATACAGATGTAGAGATATAGAAATAAATTATGGATTTATATGGTGCTCTTATGGTAGATGTTGACACATATCTTAATGGCATTGATATTGAAGCCATAAGGGGTGTTACTCAGCTTAACAATGAACAGAGAGACAACCTGATTGGAAAAATTTATGAGTAGGAGATTCTACCAACTCTTAAGGGGATAAAATACTTGAAGGCACCAAGGATTTAGTGTTTGGAGCTAAATTTTGTAAGGCATATTGGAGTTTTGTGAAGCAAGATGTTATAACTGCAATTATGGATTTTTTTAAGAATGAAAGGATGTATGGGGCTATAAATTGCACCTTGATGAATCTCATTCTAAAAAATTCCGAAGAAAAAAGAATAAAAGGCTACAAACCTATTTCATGTTGCTTTACCATATACAAAATCATATCTAAGTTCCTTACCAAGAGACTTGGGAAAGTGATTGGAAGCATAATGAACATTAATCAGAATACTTTTTTATCGGAACAACATATGCATGATCATATTTTATTGGCTTATGAACTAATCAAGGGTTTTTCAAGGAAAGGAGACACCCATAGATGTATGTTGCAACTTGATATCCAGAAGGCCTACGACATTGTGGAGTGGAAAGATCTTGAAAATATTTTGAATGAAACTAGTTTCCCTAAACAGTTTATTAGGTAGATCCGAAGGTGCAAGAAACACAAGAAAGGGGGGGGGGGTGAATTGGGTTTCTAGATTTAAAACTTTTTGCCACTCAATCTATCACACAACAATGACAATGATAAAGATAACGAACATAAGTGTTTTTATTCTGGTTCATTATTAACAAAGCTACATCCACCTCAGTGATTTGCCTTACACAAAGACTTAATCAAATAATCAATCAGATTGCAAAGCAATGACAACCTGCCAGTGATTTATTAAGAATTCTGATATACCCGGTCCCCTAAGAAATATGACAGTCATTTACTCCTTAAGATTATTACCTACCCAGTATCTTAAGAAGATTTAATCCTCTTTGAGAATCTTTTAAATCTCGCTCAAGAACTTGACCAACCTAGTCACTTGAGGAAATTAACCAAGCTTGTTAATAGAAATTTGTGTTTACAAGTGAGCTTTTATGTTAAGAAGATTAGACAAATTACAATCAGAATATACACTTAAGCGAGATATAAAATGTTAAGTTCTAAGTGTTTTTCTTCTCGTCTTTCTTACTTTTGCATAATTGTTCTTCTTATTGTGCTTTTGTAGTTGATCCTTTAATGTTCGAGAACACTTCTTGTGTCTCTAAATTTTGCAGCTTCAGATCAGTGTAATATGTTTCTTAATTATGTTTATGGGTTTAGAACACATCGTGTGTCTACCCATTGTTATAATCAAAGACCACTCTAAGAGTCTTTATAATGTTTGAGAACACTTTATTTTCTCTCGTTGAGTTGTGATGATGTAGCTTCGGTGTATGCGAAGACTCATACACACACAATCTTTCAATATTCTTCTTCCTTAACATATATAGACATGAAAGAAATATGTTGGAAGGTAGAATAGGAATTTCCCTTCAATTGTACATTGTATGAAGGCCACTTCATATGCAAATATTGAATGCCACTTGCAATAGAGAGTTGGTGATGATGGGACGTGAGAAGATACTTTAGTGCAGAGTACAATCCTTGGAGATATGGCATATCTGTCAATTTAGGAAATCCTTTTTAATTGTACTTTTCCTTAATGTATTTTCTCGTTATAATCAAAGTATTGATGTAAGGGATGAAGTGAAGTTTGATCAAAGTCTTAAACCTATATGATATAGACTACAAAGTCTATTTAGAATGAGGCTTGAAAGTATCAGATCCCAAAGTAATTATGAACAAGAAATGCATAACCATTTACTAATTTATTCAGATGCTTAGACTATTCAGAGAAGCATTTTCTTTGTCTTCTGACTTCTGGTCAGAGGCTTCATATCAGAGTTATTGAAGCTTGAGTAGAGTTCAGAGGCTTGATCTATCATAGTCTTTTGTTAGAACTATTTTGAATAAATACTTTGAGGAGTGTTAACTTTGAAGAACCAGAACCATGACTTTTATTTGACAACACTTTTGTATTTTTCCTTTTGTTCATAGTGTGTCTTTACTTTAGAATCTGCTTAATAGCTTTCTTCATACTTTGCTTGCATTCAAATTTGACTTCTTCAGAGTTTGAATCTGTTTTCTTTTATCTGCGCACTAAACAAACATAATCATAATACAATATTATTCTCTACACTTTGTTATCATCAAAACATAAAGGTATGTAGATGTAGAACCAAACATGTTCTTACAATCTCCCACATTTTGATAATGACAAACAATTGTATTTTGATGAAATTTTTTTACTTGTATAATCATGTTTATAAAATTTCAGAGTTAGGCTTGTAAGCTGCCCCTGAATTTTATACTTTCAAAATTATTTCGTCAACTAAAATCTACAAAGTAAGGTTTGCAAGCTCCCCGTAAGTTCAAGATTCAAAATAATTTTGGCTTCAATGAAATCTTAAATCAGATAAATATCCATGTATTTTGGATAATCATATTTATAAAACTTCAAAGATAGGTTTGTAAGCTCCCCCTAAGTTTTATTATTTCAAAATTGTTTCTTCAGCTTAAATCTACAGGGTGAAATTCGTAAGGCCCCCCCTGAGTTTAAGATTCAAAAAAATTTTGGTTTCAATGAAGGTTCAATAAGATAAATATGTTAAAATTCAGAGTAAGGTTTGCAAGCTTCCTATGAGTATTTTAGACTATCAAAATGCTTCAATTTAAGTACCAAGTGAGGTTTGCAAGCTCCCTCTGAGTACAAGACTTAGAATTTTGATTCCATGAAACTCTTTAGAATGTTAATGTCAACACACTCTTTAGATCATTAATCTTCCTCCCCTTGCTAATGTTTGGGATATTATCAATTGAATAAAAATGATCAAAATCATTTACTCTTATCCCCTTTTTGTCATTATAAAAAAAATCATGATTAAAACAAGAACCAAACTTTTGATAGACTGAACTGAACCTTGACAACATAGTAAAAAGAAAACTTTAACACAAAGCTAAAAACAATGTTTTATGGTTGAGGTGAAAATCTAGAAAGGATTATTAACAACATATTCTGAATCTAATTGTTGGTATGTTCTTGGCGATCCAACATAGTCCTTACCACTTCATTCTCTTTATTCAACTTTTCTAGAGTCTTAAGAATCACATGAATAACAACCTCAGAAGCAAGTGATTGAGAAGATGTAATCCCAAAAGTTGATCCAAAATCATGTTTGGAATCTAAGTTCTAAACAAACCTAGAAGATGTTATAACATTCGAAAGAGCAACCAAGTTTTGTTCAGTAATAGTAATCAAAATAGTTGCTTCAACATCTCGGTGAATTGCTAAGAAATGAGTAGAGGGAATTTCAGCTCCAATCTTAGTTAGAACTAGTTTAGGTGTTAGGAGTGCCAAATTTGTTGACCTAGATAAGGACTCATCAACATAGTTTTTCATCTCTAGGATCATAGTCATTACTTTAGTGAATATGGGAATAAAATTCTCCATAACAACCTTATAAGAAAGATACTTGAGTAAAGTGAAGTGGTAAACAAACCATACCATATAACGATCCAATAATGCATTGCTTTTAGTAGGGTTAACACATTTTGTGATAACCTGCCTCATAAAGCTCATACTTTCTGCTATTTTTAATTCTATATTGCTCAATACTTCATGAGCAAAGGGTTAAAGAAAGTTTTGTTCAGGGTTGATGGTGGGTATTCTTGTCTATGAATCAATTTTTGTTTCAGATGAGGAAGATGAAAGTTCAATAACAAATAGATCCTTATTAGAGAAAAATTATCTCTCAATAGAGGAATCCTCAAATAAGGACATGCCCTCAAGAATGTGATCAATAATAGGTGTATCAATTTTATTTGATAGAGGATATGAGATATTCATGGATGTGGCTTCATAAATTGTTAGATGTTCAGAGATGGTGTGTTCAAAGGAAGTCAGTGATTGAGGTTGTTGTTGGATTAACTCAATTTCTTTTATAATTTCGGGTTGGTTGGTGGATATTGTTGGTTGTTGAACGGGTGGTGCTTGTTAAGGTGAAGATGGTGATTGTGATGGAGATGTAGGTTGTTGTTGCATTATGTTTTCTAGAGTTTGTTCACTTGTGATGATGTTTTCTAGTTTGATTATTTCAAGAGCATTTGTGGTTTCTATATCATTTTTGGTTAGAGATTCATTTGATAAATTGGTAGTGATTGTGATTAGAATATGAATAGATGAAGTATCAACAATTATAGATTCAAAAATAGTGGAGGTCTCAACATTATAGAACTTACATAGATTCTAGTAAGTCGAGACTTCAGCAGTTTCTTGCTCAGATTAATTAGTCTGATGACTTGATGCCTAAGCAATTATTGCAACTTCAGCAGCAACAGGAGCTTCAGAGGCTTCAACAATATTATCATCTTTTGTAACTTTAGGAGTTTTAGCAACTTTGACAGCCTCAACAACTCTAATGGCTTCAATAGTTATTCTTTTTTAGACTTCAACAACTTCAGCATTTGTATATCTCATAATCCTTCTTAAGGTCTCAGTCTTTTTTGTTTTCTTAGTTGGAGAAGGAGAAGGATTTGAAGTTCCTTCACCATCCTTTTTAGACTTTCTTTTCATATAGAGTTGCATCAGGAGGAGGGTCCATTAAGTTGTGAATGTCCACAATTGGATCATATCCATCGGCTAAACAATTTATCATGTAAGCCCATAGAACCTATGGAGAATCCTGCTTAGTGAATATAGGAAAGTCATCGATTTCAACCCTTCTAGAGGAGACATATTCCAAATCCGTCCCTTCAAGTTTCATAACATATTTGATCATAAGCATGTTTTTAAGATTTATACCATTATAGGATTTGCCCACATCTGTGTATATGGCATCACGAAATTGCATTCATTCCAACCTGACTACCAGTTTGCTTTCAACTAAGATGTCAGAAATCATCCTACCTAAAGGAATCCACTTCCTTTGTTTATTGCCTTCGTTCCTTATTTCTTTGACCATCTCTCTCAAGTATTTAAACATGATGGAAGAAAGATTCATCTTGATACCTTTGGCAAGATAATACAACATGTATTTCTGGTCAGCATTAATGTAGTCCACAAAGTTGTTTGTAGGACGATGATGAATGCACCCTATAATAATCTTGGTCTAAATACTTGATTGGGATTGAAGATTCTTGACGCCTGAATCTGATCCTTTCTGAAAGATGGTAGCCATAAATTCATTCACCCCCCCCCCCCCCCCCCCCCCCCCCATTTTTGTACATTTAATAACAACTTTTGCCTGACCCATCATGATATGTATTTCTCAGAAATTTGAATCTTCTGATCCAGAACACTAGAGAATACCTAAATTTATGTAGCTTCTGCATGAATCCAAATATCTTTTACCAAATATGGATAGACTGGTACCTTCAACCTATTGAAGTAGACTTCCAATCCCTGGGTTGCAACATTGCCAGAGAGATCAAAACCCTTTTGCTTAAGATTATTAAAATCTACAAAGGTTTCACATAGAACTTCCAACTAAACTACTATGGTAGATAAAGAAATTCCATGGATGCCTTCCATCATAGTAATTTCCTTTTGAGAAGACCGATATTGTTGACTTTGTTGTTGTTGTAGTCGCTCTTGTTGTTGATGATGTTGATTAACCATTGTTAGGGTTTTGAGAAAGGAGGGGGAAATAGTTTGGAGGATAAAAAACTTTAAAGCGTGGGTAGTGGAAAGAATTTGTCTAGTGTGTAAGAAGTGAGTGCTTTGTGGATTTAAATAGAGAATTTCATAATTAAAATAATTTGAAAACACTCAATCTGGAAAGGGAGGCAAAAATAAATGATTTTCTATAAATACATGAAACGATATCCCCAATTAGGTTACCTCAACTGTTCAGTTGGCTAAATCTATGACAATTATTTTACATTAGAGCCACACATGCAACACTTGGTTTATTCTATAAAATAAGAGGAATTAGAGTGAGACACACATACTTACCTTTTCTTACATTTTGTGTTAGAGATTTTGAAGTTTGATGAGCGTCATAGGTAGTGATGATTAAGATTCAAGGAAACTTCTTATCCTGTCTTGTTAGTAGTCAAATTTATCTTCATAAAAAAGTTGAAGGAGTGACATAATGACAATACATATCGTTGTAAGCATGAGCCCATTGTGTTTCGAGATCATGGATATTTTTCTGACATGATTAAGTGTTTGACATAACGAGTCAATAACAGAATTGGTGCTCTGATACTAATTGAAAGTGCAAGAAGCACAAGAAATGGGGGTTTGAATTAGGTTTCTGGATTTAAAACTTTTCCCACCCAATCTATCATACAACAATGATAGCGAAAAAGATAGCGACCATGAGTATTTTTATCCTTATTCGCTATTTAAAAAGCTACATCCAGTCCACCAACCTTAGTGATTCTTCTTAGACAAGGACTTAATCCAATAATCAATCTGATTATAAAGCAATGACAATCTATCAATGATTTCTTAAGAATTATGACCTACCCGATCCCCTAAGAAATATAACGGTCGTTGACTCCTTAAGATCCTGACCTACCTAATCGCTTAAGAAGATTTATTCCTCTTTGACAATATGTCAAAGCCCTCTCAAGAACCTAACCAACCTGATCGCTTGAGGAAATTAACCAAACTTTGTTAATATATACTTGTGTTTACAAGTGTGTTTTTTTGTTAAGTAGATTACACAAATTACAATCAGAATATACACTTAAGTAAGGTATAAAATATTTAGATCTAAGTGTTTTTCTTCTCTTATTTATTTCTTTTGCATATATGTTATTCTTGTTGTGCTTTTTCACTTGATCATTTAGTGTTTGAGAACACTCCTTGTGTCTCTACATTTTGCAGCTCCATATCAGTGTAATGTGTTTCTCAATTGTGTTTATGAGTTTAGAACACATCTGGTGTCTAGCCATTGTTATAATTTGAGACCACTCTAAGAGTTTTTATAGTGTTTGAGAACACTCTATTTTCTCTCGTTGAGTTGTGGTGATGTAGCTTCGGTGTGGGCGAAGACTCAGACACTCACACTCTTTCCATATTCTTCTTCCTCAACATATATAAACACGGAATAGATCCGCTGGAGGGTAGAATAGGAATTTACCTTAAAGTGTTCATTATATGAAGTTTACTTCATATGAAACAGTTTAATGACGTTTGCAATAGAGAGTTTGTAATGATGAGACGCGAGAAGAAACTTTAGTGCTAAGTACAATCCTTGAAGATATGACATATTTGTCCATTTAGGAAATCCCTTTTTAATTGTACTTTTCTTAAATATATTTTTTCGTCATAATCAAAGGCTTCATGTAAGGGATGAAGTGAAGCTTGATTAGAGTCCTGAGTCTAGATGATGTAAACTACAAAGTCTATTTAGAGTGAGGCTTAAAAGTATCAGAGCCTAAAGTAATTTTGAACAGGAAATGCATAAGCATTTACTAGTTTGTTCAGATGCTTAGACTGTTTAAAGAGGCATTTTCTTTGTCTTTTGACTTCCGATCATTGACTTCATATCAGAGTTGTTGAAAGCTTTAGTAGAGTTCAAAGGCTTGATCTATCCGAGTCTTTTGTCAGAACCATTCTGAATAAATACTTCCAGGAATGTTGATTTTGAAGAACCAGAACCTTGACTTTGCTTTTACCATAATTTTGTATTTCTCCTTTTTTCAGAGTGTGTATTTACTTTAGAATCTACTTAATAGTTTTTTCAGAATTCTTCTACATTCATATTTGACTTTTTTATAGTCTTAATTTGTTTTTTTTATCTGCACACTAAAAATCTAAGTGAGAATACACAATTATTCATTAAATTTGATGAAGGTGGAACAAAGCTAATTAGTATGACCTTCAACCAAAGTGGAACAAAGCTAATTTGATGAAGGTTCTGCGGAATATAAGTGGGAAGGCAAATAACTTATGGGTTAAATTCATTCATACCTACTAAATTAGTGGATCTGATTAATTGACATTGTAAAAAATCTAAACATTGTCGATGCATTACCAATTAATTTCTTTTTTATTTTATTTGATGTTCCTTTAAAAAAAATATAATATAATAACTAATATATTAAATATAATCAATGATATTAAAATTTAAATTTAAATTATTATTATTTTGTGTCTTTTATACCATAAATTTTTTATTACAATATTCACAAATTTTATTACTCTTTTTGAAATTAGTAATTTTTTTTCCTTTTAATATCATTCCTTATTTATAATCTAATTGTAGTCAATTTTTTTGTTTGACAAAATAATTAAGAATATTTTCTTATAAATTAATAATTAATATTACATTAAATTTTAAAATTGAAGACTATTTAGAAATGTTAATTTTCAATAAAAAAATGTTTAAAATGATTGGAGAAAATATATATTACAATAACTTATAAATGTCATATAAAATATCATAGTTTTTAAATACTTTAGTATATATTATATAATATACTGATTTTAGTTAAGTAATTATTTGTATGGTTTAGAGTTTGTTTTTGATAATTATATTTATTTATGTGATATTCCTATGTATATTATATTTAGGGATGATAACAGTGGCGGAGCCAGATAAAAAAATTTGGGATGGCCGCTAACGTAAAATAAAGATTATAAATAAAATGTAAATAGTATTTTAAATAAAATATTAAAGTTAAAATAAATACAAAGTTAATTACTAAAAATTTAAATTACATGACTTAAAACTATCTTAAAGTAATGTTTTACGCGTTCCGAGTGACTTGAAATCGTCAATAATTGACTCCGAACTAATGCTTGCACTAATATCCCTTTCAATATATACTGTCATGCTATCTCCAAGAAACCCATCATCCATCTTGTTTCTCAACTTAGTCTTAATAATTTTCATTGCTGAAAAAGACCTATTAGTTGTGGCCGTAGAAACAGGAAGGGTCATGATAAGACGAAGTAGTCTATCAATCAAGAAGTAAGTTTCAGCCTGTCCAGATGTAACCAAACATGAACATAGTTCTTGAATAGTTGATAAGTTATTCAAGTTTGATGCTTGACGAGCAACAAATAGAAAATGTTGGAGTTGAAATTGCAAATTATTCTTCTCTTGATCACTAAAATCCATAGGATAATATTTTTCAACTAAAGAACAAATAGTATCAATGCTAAAAGCTTTATATCCATCCTTAGGAGATAAAGAACAAGAAAAAGTTAACAAATCCATTGCCTGCTCACTGAATCTGCTATTCAACTCTTGTAACTGTTTGTCAATGGTAGTGAAAAAGATTTCAACTTTAAAGTAATGTTGAATTGTGACTTGATTCTCTTCAAGACGGGAGCGTCCAAATCTTGTTATTGAATGAACATCATTAAGATCAGGAATCTCAATACCATGCTTTTCACAAAAAGATACCACTTTAGTAAATATATCCCAACCATTTTCTCTCAAACCTTGAATAAGATGTTTTGTTGAACGAACCAAGTTCATAGCATTAACTACATCTTGATTTTTTTTGTAAGACTTGACAAAGCATATCTGTTATTCCCATGATTTCTTTCATCAAGTGAAAAATAAATATAAAATCAAATGCCTTCAAGTCATTGTAACAACTATCTGCATCCCCGCGTGTAGCATAACTCCCTCTATCTTTTACAATTTTTTTTAAAACTAAACATGTTGCTTCTTACATGTTTATCAAGCTAGAAATTGAATCGTAATGTGATCCCCAACGAGTATCTCCAGCTCGTTTCAATGTACCAACTTGATTTGCACCTTTACCAGTTACAATCTCATCAATCTCTAAAAAATAAGCAATTTCTTCTAATTGGGCAGCTTGTAACTCATCATGACGCTTTCTAGAAGAACAAACAACATTCACAACAAAGATCAGCTTCTCAAAAAATTTATGAACAGGTTTGACTTCTCTTGATGATGTAACTAATGCAAGTTGCAATCGATGAGCAAAACAATGAACATAGTATGCATAAGGACAATCCTTCATAAAGAGGGCTTGTAAACCATTCCATTCTCCTCTCATATTGCTAGCACCATCATACTCTTGGCCACGAATGTTAGAAATATCAAGGTTATGTCGAGAAAGTATATCACATATTGCTTCCTTAAGAGTTAAAGATGTGGTGTCTTTAACATGTGCCACATCAAAAAATCTCTCTTGTATTAAACCAACTTTATCAACAAATCTTAATACAAGAGCCATTTATTCCTTTTTTGACTCATCACGAGCTTCATCAACAACGATACAAAATTTGGAGTCACCAATTTCCTCACGAATACTCTTTTTCACCCTACTAGAAAGAATTTGCAAGAGCTATTTTTGAATTTGATGTGAAGTATACTTGCAATTTTGTGGAGCATTTTCCAACACAACTTTTGCAACTTCATCATTGTAGGATGCTAAAAGTTTCAATAACTCAAGAAAGTTACCTTGATTTCTTGATTTGCTACTTTTGTCGTGACCCCTAAAAGCACAAGCTTGTAGTGTTAACCAATGAACTGTGTCAATTGAAGTCTTGAGTCGTAGCCGATTATTCATTCTTTGACTTGAACTTTGCACTTGAATAACATTTCTAATATGACCATCTTGATTCAACAAGTCTTGACAAGCTTTCATTGCATTGTTGTGTGGTGAGCAAGGTTCCTTCCCCATGTGTTTAAGAAAGGAACAATGTTTTTCATTCCTAACTTTCTTCCAATTTCTAAAACCCATAGAAATAAAGACAAGTGATCCGGGACGTCCACTTAGTTTTTTGCTAAAAAGGTAACATGGTAAGCAATATGCGGCATCTTCAGATGGTGAATATTCTAACCATGACGGAAATATGCTAAACCAAGTATGTTGAAACCTTCTCGGATGATCCTCGTTATCGGACAAAGGATAGTTTTCTAAATGAATTTGATATGGACCCCATTTTAGATAAGCTCTTCGTATTGCATCCACTTGATTTGGTGGATATTGCCAAATCGGATGACGCTTTCCAGGATCGCGTTCCAAAGAATTTTCAAAACCATGATGCTCTTCAATTGTTGGATTCTCAAGAACTGTTTCAGATTCGGATGTCGGGATTATAATTTCTTCATCTCTCTCTTCTCTTTCAATTTCACATGCTTTCCTTTTGAAAAAAGAATCAATTTTCCTATTATTCATCTTTACTCTTCCTATAATATCATATCAGATCCAAAAATCAATTTAGAGAACATAAAAATAAAAAGAGAAAAAAAAATAAACTTAATTAATCAACTTTAATCCGTTTTCAAATACCGGTAACTTCACTATTAGAAATTAGCATCAACAATGATTAAATAAACCTTATTACAGTGTATAACTATATTTGTAAATTACAGTGTTATGAATTGACTTAATAAACCTCATATAGGTTATTTTAACACATCAAGAAAGAAGAACCCTAAAAATCTCAAAAACACAAATCAAGCAATCACTTTAATTTGTTACTTTTTTATAAAAGAAGAATGAATAAAGTTTTTTTATCTATTAGATGCCGATCACTTTAATCTGTTCCGATTCTGGTGCCGATAGCAAACCCATATGAGAAAGAAAGGAAAGGTATGAGCTTTTTACCTTATCTGTATTTTAACCTAACTTTGAATGAAAAAGAAAAAATAAAAATTATTTTTAATTTAAAATAAGGATATTTTAGTAATTTAATATATATGAATTAAAAAAAAAAGTTGAGGGGTGACCGTGGCCTTCCCACGTCCCCCTCAGTTCCGCCACTGGATGATAAAGTGGGTTGTCCGTCCCATTTAGACCCTTTCAATTTAAACACGTTTAAAAATGAGACGTGAATGAATCAAGTTAAATGTTTGAGCTTAAAAGTCAAGTTCACATCGATTACTAACAAATTAGGGGGTTGACAAACCGACCCATCAAACTTTTTTTTTTAGTTTAATTTACTAATTTATTTACAATTTTTTAAAAATAATTTACTACTTTATTTACAATTTAATTTACTACATTATTTACAAATAATTATATTTGATTGATTTTTGATTTCATATATCATTACCTTTCAAATAATAATACACACTTTTAAGAGTCATTATATAATTAATATATAAAAAGTTTTAGAATTTTACTAAACAATAATAATTTTCTTTTACTATTTTATTACTTATTAATTTTTTAATTCCTATCTCATAAATTATTGATTTCATGGTTACAACTTGTGTCAACCATCATGTAAGCGAAACAACGTAAGAACAAGTTTTCCAAATCATGATATAAGTACTTAAATTCTAATTTTTATCAATAAAAAAAATTAGTGTATGGACTTCCTTGATACACAGTTTAATTTTAATTCAAAGTAAGAAAATTCTTAACAAAAAATCTGCGAACGAAACCCGCCCTGTTCCACCTTCGTCCCATTTTTAAAGCGGGTTAGACAGGACAAATCAACTTAAGGTATTAAGTCTAAAGTCTTGACCCGACCCCTCCAAAAAAATTGCATGATAAACAAGCCAATTGGGTGAGAGACGTTTTGTTACCTAACTATATTAAATATTTATTAAGAATAAAAGTCTTGCGTGTATGTTACTATTCCATATTTAAATAGTTAAAAAAAAATATTTTTTAAATATTTAAATTACAGCGTGTGCTTTTAAATTTATAACTTCAAACACTACTATTTTATATTTTCATTGTATAATTGATTGGTCTTTTCGAAATTTTTACAAAAATAACCCACTTTTTAAAGAAAAATCCCAAAATACCCATGGTTTCAAAAAATTTCTCAAACTACCCCACTTTTAGGAGGAGGCGTCAATTCAATTGGCGACTCCTCTTAAAAATTAAATGGAGGCGCCAATTGGATTGACGTCCTTGTGTATAGCTTGAGAGGAGACGCCAATTGAATTGGCGCCTCAGTGTAAAATGCAATTTTTGTGTTATAAATAGATGTGTTATGTGAGTCATTGTTCCACATCTCAATTAATCATTTGGCAATCATGTTTGGTGTTCGTCGCCGATACGGAAAGGTGATTTACGCGAGAGACAAATCTCAGATGCTGGATCTGTTCTGGAACATCACTATGTTCGATCAACTGAAGAGGGAGCCGCTTCGTTGGTTAGATGGGAAAATACCAGAAAGGGAAAAAATTAGAAGTATTGAGAGACTCGACAATATCTTTGGTTGAGTACGAATGAAGACTAATAAGGATGCTAGGGAAATGATGTTCGGTCGAGATGACATCAATTTAATTGTTGTAATCAGTTAGAAATATTTCTATTTTCAGATAGCTTATTTTGTACTGATGTTTGTTGTGAACCTCATTGTAACAAAAACTTAATGATATATAATGATTGAAGGTTACAGAAATACAATGTTACAAAAAGCTTAAGACCCAGATGATGCTCCTCGATTGGGACAGTTGTTCTTGTTGTGTCCTGGTTGACGACAAATACTACATAATCTTATCATTTTATCTGTGAAATCCATTTCTGTCCTGATACATATGCTGTTTGACCTTCCTTTTTTCTTTCTACACATCTCGTCGTTGTACCAAACTATATCACATTCATATGGAGGCCAGTATTCCTCCATTGGTAGTACAGAGAAACTTTGATTATATACATTCATGACGGTAACAGTCTTGTACACATCAGATAAATGGTTGTAACCGTCTTGACGAGTATAATTGCATGATGCAATGACATGGGAGCAAGGAATGCGGAAGGCCTGGAATTTTCCACAATCGCACCAACTTCTGTTTAGTCTAACAGCATAGGTTAAATTTGGTCTCCCCTCGTTGTGATCCATTGTTTCCTGGACGCTGAAATTTTTCCTATTACGGTCAAAGACTGTTACAGCGTGTGTGCTAGCTTTGATGCTCTCCTCTTTCATGACCTTCATGCAACACTCACTGAATACTTGCCCGAACATTAACACTGCACTCCATCTTTCACCTCTGGTTGCGAACGTAGAAGCCAACTGTCGCATCCTGCGAAAAATCAACCGGCGAGCCTAAAAATAAAAACACACAGAGCCGCCACTAAACGTTATTTATCCCAAGATAGGGAAAGGAAACGCTCAGAGAAACCTGGAAAGACATGGTCTCGCGACCAGAGAGACAGGGTAAGGGAGTCGGTTACGCAAGGGGAAGGTATTAGCACCCCTCACGTCCGTCGTACTCGACGGGATCCACGTCCTAGAATAAAGAAAAGGTTGCTAAACATCACACACACACAGGGAACGCAGGCGGGGTTAAGAGAAACGGGCTCGATAAGGCGTCGCACCTTATGCCTACATATCTTGTCTGGAACAAGAATCAGAGCCTCTGTAGTTCGGCTTACGCACGCCAAACAACACAAAACATACAAACAAGCAAGGGTGGCAAACATGGAGCCCGACAACCACTGGATGGAATTACGTCGGCATCCGAACCAAAACACACTCAAAACGGCAAACGTGGAGCCCGACTGCCAATCACTGGGCTTACGTCGGCATCCGAGCCAAAACACAATCAGATAACAAGTAAACACACGCAAAAAAGAAAAAGGTTGCCCGGAGTGGTCTCGCACGACCACCTGCCTACATACCTCGTCTGGAACGAGGATCAGGGCGATGTAGTTCCCCTGAAAGGGACTAAATTGCTAACCAGAAACCGGGAAAAGACACACGACTAGGGAGCTGAGACTCGAGCCTAATGTTGTCATGCATCGTTTACCCTAAGTTCAGTTTTCTATCCTACTTGCATAAGCAAACTATCCTAACCAGGAAAGAAGCTAGCACACAAGCATACAATCATATATCAAATGAGAACAAGCATCTCAAACAGATATCCATACAGCACGCACTATAGCCAAACAAGGGGCTCAATCAAAGGGGTTTGACCGCCGAAGCGAGTCGTCTGTACATGGTTTTGATTTGCTCTTAACCTTGCCATTACGAGGCTAAGGTGAAGCAGATGAAGAGGTGAAGTGAGGATCAGACCTCACAGCTCTTATCCCTAACCAGGGAGATCTTCTGACAAATGAGCATGGGTCCAGAATAGGGGAACCCTTCTATACTCGAAGACTCTGACACAACAGATCTTGGGCTTTTGATCTCAATGCTACAACCATGTAATGGGAGCAAGGAGAAAACTCACAGAATAGTGGGGGACAGACTGCTTATCCCTAACTTCCACCAATTGCCTTATTTAAAGGACTTTCCCTGCTTGGGCTTAAAAATAAACAACCACAATCATTGCCTCTTAAGGAGGACTTCAGACATTTGCCCGGCCCGGTAACAGCCGGGTCTCCAGACTACATGAAGTTAGAAAGTTATACCTCTATGCAAGTTGCTTAAGCAAAGCAGAGCAAAAAGTTCACAAGGAACTGAGCAACTAAAGTACCTGGAAACAATCAAACACAGTTAGTAATCAGACAGACAAACCATAAACAGCAAGTGTTCAACCAATTAATCTATACAACTCAATACACAACACAAGGCAAGCTCAAAGCTTAAGCCCAAGCTTCACAACCTACAAAACCAAGTTATGTTAGTGTACAAATATCAACAACATCAATTAAAATTGATTTGGATCATTCTCCATGTGCATTATGCTTTTGATCCTGAAAAACCAAGCAAACATTAGCAACTAGACCACTAGGCCAAGCCTAGGGTCCAAAGCAAGAAAAAATCCCTAAACAGCAAGGTATCCACCAAAGTCAAATTAATGTCAAACAAGAGCAAACACCATTGGTCTCATGTTTATATCATTCATCATGCTCATGTTATGCACAAAACAATCCACATTGGTTCAAATGAAGCACCAAACATGCAAACAGAACTATTGCATTCAAATCCACACCAAAACAATTCCAAAAATTCTCAAATAATTTACACATAAACAGAGGATATTCAAGGTCTACCATGTCAAATTTGAGCTCAATTGGGCAAATGGAACTATGTCAATGAAAATCAACAAAAACAGACACAATTATAGGCTCCAAATCACAACATCAACACATGCTTCCACTTCAAAAATTCATAACTCAATGAAAACAAAAAAAGAAATGGATGAGACCAAAACAGGGATGTTCTATCATGTGTCTATTACAAGCATATCAAATTTCATGATTATCCAATATCATATGAGCATTTCACATTAAATCTACCAACCTATGTCACACAAGCTTGCACATTTGACCAACAGAAATGAAAAATCACAATCAATTTGAAAATGCCATGTAAAATTCCACAAAAATTCATATAGCATCTCAACATGTTAATCAACCATCATGCAAAATTTCATTTCATTCCAACAAGTATAGGCCACTCAATTAAATCCAGCAAATTGACATCATGAGGTGTGACACAAATTGTCACACCTAAGTTCCAAAATTCATATCTCAATGATCAGGTATCAAAAACTCATGAAATTTACATAGAAATAAACAGCATCCAGTCAACAATCATCAAAAAAATTTTCAGGCATTTATTTAACATTATGTGCATTTCATGATCAAATTGGTAGAAGGTATCAAAATATCATACATGTGAGAGAAGCCTAGGTCAAATAATATTTTTGCCATGCACAACTTTGACCAATAGGTCAAAAAAATTCTACACTCAACAACAAAGTCAAAGAAACAATCCTCATATTTTTCTGATTTTTCTATGATTTTCTATGACTTTTTTAATGTGTTGATTTTTTGTGAATTAAATTAATTAATTAAAACTTGACAATGGCAGTATTGTAATTTCTGGCGCGGTGGAGGGAAACACAGAATTTGAATTTTCAAACAGAAATTAGGATTAAACAGCGTTTCGCGCAAAAGCTCATCGTCTCTTTCCCCAGAATTTACCAGAAACGGCGCGAATTCGAAGAACATCATTTCTTCACCAAAACATGCAAACGGATAGCCGTTAGACTCGTCTCAACTCCTACAATCCAAATATCAACTTATCTAAACCTAATTGTTCCTAAATCGAGCGGATCGAAGAGATTAGGGTTTGTGTTCATAACTTCAAATTGCGATTTCTCCTCCTATGGTCCATCATTTGCTAAGCTACAACTATCATCGTGCTCTACGTGACAAGCTCTTTCAAACGCATATGATTATTGAGCAAATGGTGATGATCGATTTCTGGACATACCTGGAAATTGCAGAATCGTGAAGGTGTTCTTCACGTGTTTTGATCTCGAACAGTTGCGCAACAGGCTTCAAGAAGTTGAGTTCCAAGCTCAGGTTCAATTGTTTCCACTCCTAGCATGCGAATTCTTGATTTACCATTGGAGCACCTTCCTATGACAGCCACGATTCAAGTCTTTTCCACCTTCAATCTCCACAAACAGTTTGAGAAGATGATTATTGGAGTTGAATGCAAAAGAGATTTCGAAGTTTGGTTGAGAATTGAGGAAGATTGAAGGATTTGAGGGTTTGGAGTTCTTGATGAAATTGAGAGAATTGGAATAGTTTTTGATCTGAATTTTTGGTGAATGATTTTCTGTTGTGTTTAGAAGATGATTAAGCTTATATATGTGACCTTAATCCATGCTTAATCCATCAATTAACCAAAATGCAATTGTTAAGTGAAATGGTTAGTTTACAAGAGAGGGTAAAAATGGAATTTCACCATGCCAGCTCAATGACACCTGTTGACAGCTCATGCAAACTCTAAATAACATGTGTGATCCATTGCCACTGGTCCCATTCTCATTGGATGCTTATTTCTCAATTTCACTATGTGGTAGCAAAATATCCAATTTTAGCCATTGCATTTTTCAAGCCAAATCTCAAATTACAAGGCCTATGCATGAAATGATGATTCCAACACACTCCAAATTCCATTTATGAGGTGTAGCAAAAAGTCTCATCTCAAAATTCCAATTATTTTAAAAGTTGGACAACTTTGCCCCTGGTCCAATTTAACTGTCCAGTTGAAAAGTGACTTTTTGCCTTGACCACTTTTGGAAAAATCCAATTATGCACCATGAAAGTACATGTCAAATGGAGTTTGTGCATATAAAGAACTTGCAATTTGGACAAATCATGTGGAAATTATGGCCTCCTGATTATGGGTCATTTTTGAATTTCACTGAGCCATAACTTTCCAACCATACATTGGATTTTCAAGTTCTTGGACCTTTTGGAAAGGTGAGAACAAGATCTACAACTTTCATGTTGAACAAATTTTCATTTGAAGCTTCCTTGGACACGTGGCTTTGAGGTCCAAAACTTTCCATTTTTGGAAACTTCAATTACAAGTCACTTTCTATTTTTGGCAGTTTTTGTCCTGACTTGATTTTCTTCATTCCTAAGCTTTGAGATGTCATATAACACTTGTTCCAACATGAATGAAGTGTATCCAACTCATTTCCACCTCCAAATCCATCAGATCATGTACAGTTGACCACAGTTGACTTTTCAACTGATAGATGAAATTGGCAATGCATAGATCAAATTAAGCCCCAATCTTCAACTGAAATGGCTCAAGGGTGCAACCCTAGCCTCAATAAGCACAATATAATCACAAAATGATCCTCATCTCCATCACAAACCTCATCTTCTGATTATGCCCTGATTGGCCCAATACAACTGATTAGGGTTGACCAGTGGTCAAAACCCTAATCTCAAGGAATCTTCTTCAATCTCCTGATGACACCAAACCATGATGATGATGATGTATCATTGCAATCAAAGTGAAGACCAATATCCTTTGAGAATCATGAAACCCTGATTCACAGCCCAATCCTCAGATGGCCCATGATCAATCAATAAAACCCTGGCTTGCACCTTTGACTTCCTCATCTCCTGATCAAGACTTGGGAAGATGGCTTGCACAATGTAACCACATGATATGCAACATGAAATGCCTAATGCCCTAAAATGATATGCAAATATGTTAATGCTTAGTCCCACGAGAGGAGGGCAAATTTTGAGGTGTTACAGCTGCCCCTATTCAATCCACTGTGAACCTGTCGATACGAAATAGCCTCGGCTTTCGGATGATCAGGATGAAGAGTGATTGAATACCAAGAACAGACGAACAATTTGCACTCTGATGGGATATAATTAACGCCTGTCAGCATCGGCGAAGAAACAAACTCTGAAACGTCGACCTGGATACCAAAATAAATGGTAACTCAGGGATAACCATGGCCTGATCACCACACATCCACTCGGGATTATTATTCTCCCCTTTTTTTCTTTTCTTGGACCCCGAAATTTTCTTTTCTTCTTCTTGGTCTGAAAACCACGTCGGTCTGATCTCCGCTTCGGTCTGAACTCCGGTTCGGTCTGAACTCCGGAAAATTGGTCTGAACACCACTTCGGTCTGAACTCCGCTTCGGTCTGAACTCCGGAAAATTGCTTGCGCCAATGATCCCCAATCATTGCATTTGAACCCCTGAACCGCGCTGATCGCGTAACGTCCTCTGATTTTACTTCCATCTCTGTTCGACGGAAACCTTTCCTCCAGTATCGCACTACTGGGGAACATTGTTGATCTGACGTCATGATGCTAGACTCCTCAGAGTAACATCTTCACCATCTGGTGAAACCAAACCTTCAAGCGGTAACCACGGCTTGAGTCATGCTGAACGCGTCATGATGTTGAACTTATCCAAGTAACATCTTCACCATCCGGTGAAACCAAATATCAAGCGGTATCCACGGCTTGAATCGCGCTGATCGCGTCACGATGTTGAGCTTATCCAAGTAACATCTTCACCATCCGGTGAAACCAAATATCAAGCTGTACCCACGGCTTGAATCGCGCTGATCGCGTCATGATGTTGAACTTATCCAAGTAACATCTTCACCATCCGGTGAAACCAAATATCAAGCTGTACCCACGGCTTGAATCGCGCTGATCGCGTCATGATGTTGAACTTATCCAAGTAACATCTTCACCATCCGGTGAAACCAAATATCAAGCTGTACCCACGGCTTGAATCGCGCTGATCGCGTCATGATGTTGAGCTTATCCAAGTAACATCTTCACCATCCGGTGAAACCAAATATCAAGCTGTACCCACGGCTTGAATCGCGCTGATCGCGTCATGATGTTGAGCTTATCCAAGTAACATCTTCACCATCCGGTGAAACCAAATATCAAGCGGTATCCACGGCTTGAATCACGCTGATCGCGTCACATTTCCATCTCTGTCCGACGGAAAAGCTCCTCCAGTATCGCACTACTGGGGTACAACAAATCTCAAGCGGTAACCACGGCCCGAGTAACTGATGCTTGCAATGCTGATGTTGATCTTCCAACCAGTGAAACCACTCCTCAAACGGTAATCACGGCTCGAGTTGCATCTTCACCCACTGGCAGAACCATATCTCAAACGGTAACCACGGCTTGAGATTAGCCTATGCTTGCAATGATGCATGATTGATTTTTCTGCGTAATGCTCCATAATTATGGAAATGCTACGCGATTATTTATTTTTCTATGCAATATGATATGCTTATTTACATGATGAATGCATAAAAAGAAATATCCCCCTCAAGGGACTCTTCTGGGAAGCACGAGACACTCTGCTGAGGAACTCGCCATTGCTCCAACTCCAACCTGCTGGGGAATAGCACTGCTGCTGGGAAATAGGCAACCCTTGCTGGGGAAACCTCTTTTGCACCCAATCCACTCGAGAAACTGCTGGGGATAAGAACCACCAATGCACTCTGTGGGGATACAACAATCTTTGACTTGCTGGGGAATATCAATCCTGACTCCACTTCGGGAAAACCCTCACAGATACCCGTTGACTTCACTGGGGAAACAGCAACCTCCAGTCGTGACGACTGGGAAAGCATCGATCTGAAACCTGCTGGGGATAACCATCCTGACCCTGCTAGGAAACCGCATACTACTCCGCTGGGACAACCCATGCAATCCATAGGTAGAATCATCACAGCTGGGGATGCAGAAATTCGTCCACTACGGGAACTTGTTCAATCCACTGGTAGGATGAACACTGCTGAAGATATATTTCATTGAAACCCGCTCCGCTCGGGGAACTGCTGGAGATATATTTCTTTGGACCCGCTCCACTCGGGGAACTGTTGGAGATATATTTCTTTGAAAAAGACCCGCTCCACTCGGGGAATAGTTTTACACCTGCCGGGGATAACCACCCTGACCCGGCTGGGGAAGTCCACAAACCTTGGATCTGCTGGGGAGCTAGTCCTCTAATTCTGCTTGGAGACTTAGCTGGAAAATGAGAAAAGTCGGTGCAGAACACCCGTCGACTCATCGAACCACGGTATCCACCTCCCAATCTCGTATCAGCTTTCCACTTTTGAGAACTCCCAGACTTGTCTGGACCTTTTCTGCTCCATCATCTTGTATTCCAAATCGCCCCGCGCTCGACGAGAAACGTACTCCTGGGATTTATACAGAAATTTCAATCTTTCGACTTTGAAGAGTCTTCTTGGTTAATTTTCAAAGGTCGTCGGACGTCTCGTCGTCTCTCCGTTCCTTCTTCATGCACTCGTCCCTGAGCGGACTCTGCGGGGAATTACACACTTTCAGGTCTTCCGACTTTGAAGAGTCTTCTTGATTACCATCAAGGATCGTCGTACGTCTCAACGTTTCCTCGCCATTCCTTCACATTCATTGGTCCCTGAGCAAACTCTCTGGGGATCTGTCACAAAGCTTCCACATCACAACCTGCAAGTGAGTGAAAATACCTAACAGTACCTGCAAAACAGATCGTCAGATAAAACCGTGCCCCAGGCGTGTCAAGATTTCAACACTTGGGTCACTCAACCTTCCAAATAAGATTTCAAGCTTTCCATCTTATAAACATGCATTGGAAGGAACCTGTATGTCTTAAAATGCAAGATTCTTTATCAAAAATATCTGGATGTTTTTGCAATCAAAGCAGTAATGAAAAACAAAAACAAAATTATTTGGCTGAATATGCATTTTATAGATTGGAAAAGTGTGGCTCAAATGAGCAATACAAAGGAAGCAATTCCTGAAAAGAGGTAATTGCGCAAAAGGAAAAATCTATCCTAATGGCAATGTGAAACCCGTGATCTCATCGAGTTCCAACTCGGTTACACCCCATATGTCCTCAGACTCTCCATGCTTTCTGCCTTCTGAACAAGACGATTCCAACTGATCCCCACCGGGTATTATCCATGATGCTTTAACCAAAGCACAAACGATCATGCTAGACGCAGTTGTTCGTTTCAATCCCTCTTTTGCCTGGACCGCCCTTTCGGGTTTTCAGTCCACCGGGATACCCTTTTTTGCCCAAGTCGCCTTTTCAGGTTTTCGACTTGCCGGGTGTACATTTTTTCATCTTTATCCCTAATTTTTGCCCGAACCTTCTTTTCTGTTTTTGGTTCGCCGGGATGCCCATTTTTGCCTGGACTATTTTGTTCTTTTCGTCCAGCGGGTCACTTTATACGAAGTATTTTTTAACTGCGTCCGCATTCACAGGGGACGGAAAATCCTCGCCATCCATGGTCGTCAGCAACAAGGCTCTGCCAGAGAAAACCTTCTTGACCATGCTGGGGATTCATGACTGAGTGTCCGTTTGCCCCTTCGATCGTCTTGAGGAGGAAGGATCCTTTTCAGCACCATATCACCTACGTGATATACCCGAGGTCGCACCTTCTTGTCAAAAGCACGCTTCATCAGTTGTTGGTATAACTGCCCATGACAAATGGCTGCTAGCCTCTTTTCTTCTATCAGGCTCAACTCTTCGTACCGGGTCCTTACCCACTCAGCCTCTTGCAATTTCACGTCCCTCAGGACTCTCAAAGAGGGAATCTGAACCTCAACAGGTAACACGGCTTCCATCCCATATACCAACGAGAAAGGAGTTGCCCCAGTAGATACACCGAAGATTAATACCCAAGATACCAGTTTCCTACTCAATCACACCGTCGTCGGTGTATTCAAACGTTATCCGGGCAACAAAATCTCATTCACCTTAACCTCCCCATCAGACATCAGAATCCGTTCGGATTTAGGGTCAGGCCCCTCCTCCGGGATCGGTCACTCTCAATCTTTCGATTTGAGTACCTCGAGATGTCCTCATCAGGGAACTCAAACTTCATCGGTTGATAATCCTCAATGGGTTGCGGAGCGATGTAATCAGACAATACACTCCTCCCTTGATTGCTTTCTGAGAGTATATTGATCAGTCAATATTCTTTTGCCTTTTCACAACCCGTCCGGTCGATGCTGGATTCTCAAACCCATACTTGATCGGATCCATCTCGGAAATCCACAAAGTAGTATGAACCAGCATAAACTGTCTCAGTCGGCGAGCAGTCTATGCCAAAGTACATCAAGTTTTCTCGAACAGTGAATGTACTGTTTCACAGTCGGTAAACTTTTTGCTAAGGTAAATTGCATGCTCTTTTCGACAAGACGCGTCATGCTGACCCAGTACACCTCGTAGACCCCTCGAAGGCTGTCAAGTACAGATTAACAATTGCTCCTTTCACAGAAGGCATCAGAATCAGAGGTTCCTGCAACTTATTCTCTTTTTTTCCCAATGCCCCTTGGCAATCATTATTTCACCTGACCGTTTGATCTTTTTTTTTTCAACATCTTGAATGGGTTCCCACGTGGCTGTTAGGTGAGATGTGAACCATGACAGGTAGTTCAATCTTTCTAAGAAACCACGAACCTCTCTTTTCTTTTCCTCGGTCCAGGCGTTTTTTTTTTTTTTTTTTTTTTTTTTTTTTTTTTTTTTGCAGGATGAACCTCGATTCCTCCCTCACCATGAACCCCAACAGCTTACCGGACCGCACTCTGATAGTGCACTCACTTGAATTCAACCTCAGTTTGAATTATCTCAACTGGTCCACTCGGCTTGGCCAGATCTGCCAGATGCCCCTCTTCCGTTTTGGGACTTTGCTATCATGTCATAGCATAGCAATTGATTCCACGATGAATCATCTCACGAAACAAAGTCACCATGGCTTTCTGATACAGGCACTGGCATTCTGCTTCTTTATAGGACAGTCTTCTCTCCATGGTAGCTTGTGCACAACGACACCGGTATTCGACCTTGGCATATCCTGACATGACCAAGTGAATGCGTCCACCTGCTCCTTCAACAAGGCTACCATTCTGCTCTCGATTCGCCTCTGAAGCGGCTCTAATTTTCATCTCCTTCCTGACCTCGGCGGTGCGTGGAATAACAATCTCAACCCGCTCCTCGGGCGGCTGAATCACCTTCTCCTCTTGTCTCAACAACCTGGTTAATTCCAGTAGATCACAATCTTCTTTGCCTTCTTCTTCAGCCTGATTGCTCGGATTGTCGAAGTCATATGAGGGGTAACCAAATTGTTATCAACGAGATCCGGAGAATTATTTTTCGACTTTGGGACGAGACAAATCAAAAAGGAAAAATGAAAATAAACATTGCCATTTTTATTTGTTTTTAAACTGCAAAAATAAATTAAAGACAGGGAACACCGTTTTTTGACTGAAAAACATCCATTTATTAATGATGCAGAAATGCAAATTATGAACATGAGGTGGCCCTTACAATGGACCATTACGTGTCGGGCAACACGTATGGCTTTCATGCAAATAAAACTGAAAACAAGAAATATTACTCTTCCGGACGAGTGACAGTGATGATCCTTTCAGGCCTTGCAGTTCTGGATTCCCATCCCTGATACGCACGGCTTTATCCAACCACTGAACTTGCAGTCACTGTTGTTCTCTCCACCCATTGCACAGGCGTGATCCGAATCTTCACCAATTGCACTCACCATCGCCTGACCATGTGCCGGCATGGGATTGGCATTAACATTCGGAGATGGTGCGAAGTTAATAGCCTTGGAATCCACCAGGTCTTGGACTACGTGCTTAAAAGCTTTGCAGTCCTCTACACTGTGCCCGGGAGCACCCGAATGGAATTCACATTTGACATTTTCATCAAAATTGGCTGGCCTCTGATCAGGTTTCAACGGAGTCAACATCCTTGGCCGTACCAATCCAAGGTCCATCAACTTTTTAAACAGAGAGGCGTAAGTCACGGGCGGCTTGTCAAAGTGGCGATCAATCCCTTTTCCCCTTACTTGATACCCAACTCTCTGTTGAGGTGGCCGACGTTGCTGTCGGACTGATTGATTACCAGCAGGAATGGTTACAGCAGCAGTGTGCTGGTAGTAACGATCCCTACCGTGTCCTCCCTGGGCATACACAGCACTTGATTCGCCCTCATTCTTGCGCTGACCATTCCCGAATGGCTTCTTCGATCCTGATGATGAAGCAATACCACCCTGGATTTTCCCCATTTTCAGCCAACTTTCAATTCTCTCTCCTGCCACCACAATGTCAGCAAAGTTGGTTACCGGACAACCCACCATCCTTTCAGCAAAAACCCCTTGCAGGGTACCCATGAAGAGATCGGACATCTCTCTGTCCACTAGCGGAGGTTGAACTCTGGCAGCCAACTCCCTCCACCTTTGTGCATACTCTTTAAACCCTTCGTTATTCTTCTGAGACATACCCTGCAGCTGGGTACGACTCGGGGCCATATCAGCATTGAACTGATACTGTTTAAAGAATGCATCTCCCAAATCCTGCCAGCTCTTGATGTCAGCAGATTTCAACTTGGTGTACCACTCCAAGGATCCTCCAGACAGACTGTCCTGGAAGAAGTACATCCATAGCTTCTGATCAGTCGTGTATGCAGAGATCTTGCGGACAAAGGCTTGAAGGTGGGTTTCCGGGCAGGAACTCCCATTGTATTTGTCAAATGCGGGCGCTTTGAATTTTTGTGGGATCACAATCCCCTCAACCAATCCCATATTCGACATGTTGATCATCCCCGGAGTAGCATGGCTTTCCAGAGCTTTTACCTTCTCAACCAGCAGCTGGATCTCCTTGTTCTGAGGTGGAGCACTATAAGGCACGAAAGGTTCATTTTGCATTGAGAACTGGTCAGCCTCCCTGTCTTCCTCCCTATCCTCATCGAAGCCATAGAATGGAGGCACAAAATTATCCTTCAGATTCTGCCCCGGTTGGCCACCAGCACCAGTATTATTCACCACACCAACAGTTGTCCTCTTTCCACCGTCTCGAGACCCCAGCCCCTGGTTGGAGACTCCATCCAGGTTCACATCGCTGTTTGCTGCAGAAGCCCGCTCGAGCTTTTCAACTTTGTCTGCCAGAGCTTTCTGACCAACTGCAAAGCCTTGCATGATGTTGATCAACTCATTCATTTTGTCCTTCAGTTCAAGCACATCAGCACTGGGAAGTTCCATGAGTCTAGGTGTATTCCTTCTGGTATAATATCTGTGAGGGCGTGTTGAGTGCAAAGGTACAGTTCTGCGAGCACGAGCAATGATTCCTGCAAAACAGCAAACAGGTTAATATGCATGAATGCAACGTCTGTCCATATGAGGAAGATTCTGTCCTTCGATCCTGGTTTCATCGAGACAGATAACGTTTTGACATCCACATTCTGAAATTCAAGATGTCTCTCAACCAGATTCTCAATCAATAATACTCCCCATATGGCTAGACATAGGTTCGATGCAGATGAATGCAAAATGAGAATGATGCAGATGAATGCAATGTGCCATCCTCCAAGTCATCTGATCATCTGTTGCTCTGAACCACAACTCGGATCCCTGGACTGATCACAACCATCTGAAGTCTGACTATCCACAAATCCGACTCAAGGGTTCCGAAATAAACGGAAGAAAGATACATCATCATCATCACCAGTCTCTGAGTAGACACCCACAACCATCTGAATCGGCCCGGGGAATCCTGAAATAAACGGATCCCCACTGATAAATAACTCGGCCCGGGGAATCCTGAAATAAATGGATCCCCACTGATAAATCTCGCGGACAGCACTCCGGCGTCTCTGCAATAAACGGCCATAAATCCGACTCATAAATAGGACTCTGAATCACAGATCAAAAAGTCACCATCTGAATATGCATCTGAAAGAATCACCCTCCCCTCACAGGTAAATTCTAAACAGGTCATCCTAAGGCGGATAATAGTCTCGACAATCGGGCGGAGATACTCAATGGGTTCGCCCTTTCGGGTGTGCCATTGTAGCTCTCCTGAGATCGTCTAAACCAAAAATCCGGGAAATGATCGGTCACCAGAGTCAACAGCTCAGATGAAGTAACTAAGCCAAAGTGGATACTCCACAGAGGAAAGCACTATCAAATGAATCTCGTCCGGCTTGTGGTACATCACGCCGCCAGGCACATGTTGACCTAACATGAAGGAGGCGACATGAGACCACACTAATCCTAGGTGTATACTCGGGCCTGGGTTTTAGCCCCACTCAGAACACCCACCCCAAACAGAGGAAACACCTGCACGGAGGACAGCAACATGATAGTATGATGCATGCAGACATTTATGCAAATATATACAGGTTAGAATAATAAATGCAATAAATAAAACAACAAGCAACCTAAACTAATCCTAGAACGCTAGGAAAGACTCGCTTAGGGACGATGGACCAGCATAGGTCTACACCGCATAATCCCCAGCAGAGTCGCCAGCTGTCGCATCCTGCGAAAAATCAACCGGCGAGCCTAAAAATAAAAACACACAGAGCCGCCACTAAACGTTATTTATCCCAAGATAGGGAAAGGAAACGCTCAGAGAAACCTGGAAAGACATGGTCTCGCGACCAGAGAGACAGGGTAAGGGAGTCGGTTACGCAAGGGGAAGGTATTAGCACCCCTCACGTCCGTCGTACTCGACGGGATCCACGTCCTAGAATAAAGAAAAGGTTGCTAAACATCACACACACACACAGGGAACGCAGGTGGGGTTAAGAGAAACGGGCTCGATAAGGCGTCGCACCTTATGCCTACATATCTTGTCTGGAACAAGAATCAGAGCCTCTGTAGTTCGGCTTACGCACGCCAAACAACACAAAACATACAAACAAGCAAGGGTGGAAAACATGGAGCCCGACAACCACTTGATGGAATTACGTCGGCATCCGAACCAAAACACACTCAAAACGGCAAACGTGGAGCCCGACTGCCAATCACTGGGCTTACGTCGGCATCCGAGCCAAAACACAATCAGATAACAAGTAAACACACGCAAAAAAGAAAAAGGTTGCCCGGAGTGGTCTCGCACGACCACCTGCCTACATACCTCGTCTGGAACGAGGATCAGGGCGATGTAGTTCCCCTGAAAGGGACTAAATTGCTAACCAGAAACCGGGAAAAGACACACGACTAGGGAGCTGAGACTCGAGCCTAATGTTGTCATGCATCGTTTACCCTAAGTTCAGTTTTCTATCCTACTTGCATAAGCAAACTATCCTAACCAGGAAAGAAGCTAGCACACAAGCATACAATCATATATCAAATGAGAACAAGCATCTCAAACAGATATCCATACAGCACGCACTATAGCCAAACAAGGGGCTCAATCAAAGGGGTTTGACCGCCGAAGCGAGTCGTCTGTACATGGTTTTGATTTGCTCTTAACCTTGCCATTACGAGGCTAAGGTGAAGCAGATGAAGAGGTGAAGTGAGGATCAGACCTCACAGCTCTTATCCCTAACCAGGGAGAGCTTCTGACAAATGAGCATGGGTCCAGAATAGGGGAACCCTTCTATACTCGAAGACTCTGACACAACAAATCTTGGGCTTTTGATCTCAATGCTACAACCATGTAATGGGAGCAAGGAGAAGACTCACAGAATAGTGGGGGACAGACTGCTTATCCCTAACTTCCACCAATTGCCTTATTTAAAGGACTTTCCCTGCTTGGGCTTAAAAATAAACAACCACAATCATTGCCTCTTAAGGAGGACTTCAGACATTTGCCCGGCCCGGTAACAGCCGGGTCTCCAGACTACATGAAGTTAGAAAGTTATACCTCTATGCAAGTTGCTTAAGCAAAGCAGAGCAAAAAGTTCACAAGGAACTGAGCAACTAAAGTACCTGGAAACAATCAAACACAGTTAGTAATCAGACAGACAAACCATAAACAGCAAGTGTTCAACCAATTAATCTATACAACTCAATACACAACACAAGGCAAGCTCAAAGCTTAAGCCCAAGCTTCACAACCTACAAAACCAAGTTATGTTAGTGTACAAATATCAACAACATCAATTAAAATTGATTTGGATCATTCTCCATGTGCATTATGCTTTTGATCCTGAAAAACCAAGCAAACATTAGCAACTAGACCACTAGGCCAAGCCTAGGGTCCAAAGCAAGAAAAAATCCCTAAACAGCAAGGTATCCACCAAAGTCAAATTAATGTCAAACAAGAGCAAACACCATTGGTCTCATGTTTATATCATTCATCATGCTCATGTTATGCACAAAACAATCCACATTGGTTCAAATGAAGCACCAAACATGCAAACAGAACTATTGCATTCAAATCCACACCAAAACAATTCCAAAAATTCTCAAATAATTTACACATAAACAGAGGATATTCAAGGTCTACCATGTCAAATTTGAGCTCAATTGGGCAAATGGAACTATGTCAATGAAAATCAACAAAAACAGACACAATTATAGGCTCCAAATCACAACATCAACACATGCTTCCACTTCAAAAATTCATAACTCAATGAAAACAAAAAAAGAAATGGATGAGACCAAAACAGGGATGTTCTATCATGTGTCTATTACAAGCATATCAAATTTCATGATTATCCAATATCATATGAGCATTTCACATTAAATCTACCAACCTATGTCACACAAGCTTGCACATTTGACCAACAGAAATGAAAAATCACAATCAATTTGAAAATGCCATGTAAAATTCCACAAAAATTCATATAGCATCTCAACATGTTAATCAACCATCATGCAAAATTTCATTTCATTCCAACAAGTATAGGCCACTCAATTAAATCCAGCAAATTGACATCATGAGGTGTGACACAAATTGTCACACCTAAGTTCCAAAATTCATATCTCAATGATCAGGTATCAAAAACTCATGAAATTTACATAGAAATAAACAGCATCCAGTCAACAATCATCAAAAAAATTTTCAGGCATTTATTTAACATTATGTGCATTTCATGATCAAATTGGTAGAAGGTATCAAAATATCATACATGTGAGAGAAGCCTAGGTCAAATAATATTTTTGCCATGCACAACTTTGACCAATAGGTCAAAAAAATTCTACACTCAACAACAAAGTCAAAGAAACAATCCTCATATTTTTCTGATTTTTCTATGATTTTCTATGACTTTTTTAATGTGTTGATTTTTTGTGAATTAAATTAATTAATTAAAACTTGACAATGGCAGTATTGTAATTTCTGGCGCGGTGGAGGGAAACACAGAATTTGAATTTTCAAACAGAAATTAGGATTAAACAGCGTTTCGCGCAAAAGCTCATCGTCTCTTTCCCCAGAATTTACCAGAAACGGCGCGAATTCGAAGAACATCATTTCTTCACCAAAACATGCAAACGGATAGCCGTTAGACTCGTCTCAACTCCTACAATCCAAATATCAACTTATCTAAACCTAATTGTTCCTAAATCGAGCGGATCGAAGAGATTAGGGTTTGTGTTCATAACTTCAAATTGCGATTTCTCCTCCTATGGTCCATCATTTGCTAAGCTACAACTATCATCGTGCTCTACGTGACAAGCTCTTTCAAACGCATATGATTATTGAGCAAATGGTGATGATCGATTTCTGGACATACCTGGAAATTGCAGAATCGTGAAGGTGTTCTTCACGTGTTTTGATCTCGAACAGTTGCGCAACAGGCTTCAAGAAGTTGAGTTCCAAGCTCAGGTTCAATTGTTTCCACTCCTAGCATGCGAATTCTTGATTTACCATTGGAGCACCTTCCTATGACAGCCACGATTCAAGTCTTTTCCACCTTCAATCTCCACAAACAGTTTGAGAAGATGATTATTGGAGTTGAATGCAAAAGAGATTTCGAAGTTTGGTTGAGAATTGAGGAAGATTGAAGGATTTGAGGGTTTGGAGTTCTTGATGAAATTGAGAGAATTGGAATAGTTTTTGATCTGAATTTTTGGTGAATGATTTTCTGTTGTGTTTAGAAGATGATTAAGCTTATATATGTGACCTTAATCCATGCTTAATCCATCAATTAACCAAAATGCAATTGTTAAGTGAAATGGTTAGTTTACAAGAGAGGGTAAAAATGGAATTTCACCATGCCAGCTCAATGACACCTGTTGACAGCTCATGCAAACTCTAAATAACATGTGTGATCCATTGCCACTGGTCCCATTCTCATTGGATGCTTATTTCTCAATTTCACTATGTGGTAGCAAAATATCCAATTTTAGCCATTGCATTTTTCAAGCCAAATCTCAAATTACAAGGCCTATGCATGAAATGATGATTCCAACACACTCCAAATTCCATTTATGAGGTGTAGCAAAAAGTCTCATCTCAAAATTCCAATTATTTTAAAAGTTGGACAATTTTGCCCCTGGTCCAATTTAACTGTCCAGTTGAAAAGTGACTTTTTGCCTTGACCACTTTTGGAAAAATCCAATTATGCACCATGAAAGTACATGTCAAATGGAGTTTGTGCATATAAAGAACTTGCAATTTGGACAAATCATGTGGAAATTATGGCCTCCTGATTATGGGTCATTTTTGAATTTCACTGAGCCATAACTTTCCAACCATACATTGGATTTTCAAGTTCTTGGACTTTTTGGAAAGGTGAGAACAAGATCTACAACTTTCATGTTGAACAAATTTTCATTTGAAGCTTCCTTGGACACGTGGCTTTGAGGTCCAAAACTTTCCATTTTTGGAAACTTCAATTACAAGTCACTTTCTATTTTTGGCAGTTTTTGTCCTGACTTGATTTTCTTCATTCTTAAGCTTTGAGATGTCATATAACACTTGTTCCAACATGAATGAAGTGTATCCAACTCATTTCCACCTCCAAATCCATCAGATCATGTACAGTTGACCACAGTTGACTTTTCAACTGATAGATGAAATTGGCAATGCATAGATCAAATTAAGCCCCAATCTTCAACTGAAATGGCTCAAGGGTGCAACCCTAGCCTTAATAAGCACAATATAATCACAAAATGATCCTCATCTCCATCACAAACCTCATCTTCTGATTATGCCCTGATTGGCCCAATACAACTGATTAGGGTTGACCAGTGGTCAAAACCCTAATCTCAAGGAATCTTCTTCAATCTCCTGATGACACCAAACCATGATGATGATGATGTATCATTGCAATCAAAGTGAAGACCAATATCCTTTGAGAATCATGAAACCCTGATTCACAGCCCAATCCTCAGATGGCCCATGATCAATCAATAAAACCCTGGCTTGCACCTTTGACTTCCTCATCTCCTGATCAAGACTTGGGAAGATGGCTTGCACAATGTAACCACATGATATGCAACATGAAATGCCTAATGCCCTAAAATGATATGCAAATATGTTAATGCTTAGTCCCACGAGAGGAGGGCAAATTTTGAGGTGTTACACCAACCTATAATAGGTCGATCTTACCAAGGCGGTTATCGGCAGATTTCGAATTCCTTTGAATATCCTGTTCATGCATTCCACAAGGTTTGTTGTCATGTGACCCCATCAACAACCTCTGTCAAATGCCCTTGTCCACTGCTCTACTGGTATGTTATTTAGCTATATCTTTACTTACTTCTTTAAAGATTATTACCTCTAACTAATATTTTTTGACTTTTTGGTGTAGATGGTCTGCACGTGGTATGAGTTACAACAGATGTCCAAGACACTGTATTACTCAGTATCGCAACTTATTGGATCACCTTCAACCGACAGACGTAAGGATAATAACTTAATTATTTCGTTATATTTTGTTAACTTCTTCTAACTAGATTATAATCCTATCTTCTTTCACATTTCAGTTTATTTGGCGTCCATACCTTAATTTGGATCATGACCATGAGGTCAACGCTGAAGACGCGGTCGTATGGACTGGATGCACACCGATAATATGGTTCACAACCATGGAGATGCACAATAGTGATCGTGTGAAGCTGCAGTTCGATATGCCCAAAAACATCCCAGATCCCCCAGCTAGCCTAGGAGAATGGCATCTGCGCAAAGTTAACAACCAATGGAACTTCAATCCATGGCAAAGCTTCGCAAGATTAGAGTGTCGCAAATGGAAGCACCGTCATAACCGTGTGTTAAGTGACGCAGTCATGCCAACTGAAGAAAAACCAAGTCGTACTTATATGGCTTGATACAGATCGGTTGGTTTTTAGTTCATCGCCGAGGATATGTACTTGTACGACCCACACCAGATGACTTACACACCTGACACCTCAACATCAAACCCCCAACAACAATGTCAGACCGGATACACACAACCCCCTGTCCATCAAACGTTTCGTTCAACCAACACAAACATACAACCAAAACATGCCATACACCCAACCCCAATACCAAGAGCATACCCCATACCACCACCAATAAATTGACCATCAACCTAAGACCCAATATTGCTTCACACCCACCCCATCACCCTACCAAAGTCGCCTTAGTCAGAACACCCAACGATCATTCAACACCAACCGTCACTCCTCCTACCATAGCCAAGAAGCCCAAACCTCACAAAACCTAAACATCCAACAACCCTATCTCTACCAAACACCCAACAACCTTTCCAACATTTCCTCGACGCATCGTTCACACCCATGTCTCCCTTCAACCGTCTCGGTCGCCCATCAATGAGTCATCCACAACCCAACTTCTCTGGCATGGATCATGGGCTCAGCTACGACGGTACACCATCGATGCATACTGAAGACTATAACAACTTGTCTGACTACCTCAACAGACCATCTCCTATAGTTGGTAGTGACGCTCCTGGCCTCTTAGATGCTCAAACACCAGTGGTGAATCACCAACGTGGGTTAAGGCCACGAGTTAGGGTAGCTAGGGGATGTGGGACCGAAGATCGGTTAGGTGATCCTGGTCATCACCATTAGGCTTTTTTGTGTAAACGGCAAATGTTATTAATATCAATTGGTCATATTTCAAATTTATCTATCACGTATACCATTTAGCAAAAAAAAAGCATTTTACACTGAGGTGTCAATCCAATTGGCGCCTCCTCTCAAGTAATACACATGGGCGCCAATTGGATTGGCTAGGGCACAAGCCCTAGCCAATTGGATTGGCTAGGGAACAAGCCCTAGCCAATCCAATTGGCGTCTCCATTCAAGTATTTAAGAGGAGTCGCCAATTGAATTGGCGCCTCCTCCTAAAAATGTGGTAGTTTGGATTTTTTTTTGAAACCAAGGATATTTTGAGAATTTCCATGAAAAAGTGGATTATTTTTGTAAAAATTTCGGTCTTTTCCATCATGTTTGATCACAAATTTTTAAAAATATTTATTACTTTAAAAGTATGTATTACAACAATGACTAAAGTTTGTTTTTTTGTGTGTAATTTTAATAAAATGTTATAAAATATCAATAAACTAACTTAAATACATATAAACTAAAGTTAAATCTCACAGGTTTTTTAATAATATTAATTTTTATGTAAGAATATTCAAAACTTTTAAGAAAATCTCTGGCTAATACCACTAATTTATTTGAAATATAAAATGTTAAAATTATATATATATATATATGTATATATATATATATATATATATATTAATGATATTTTTTTAAGATCAATAAATAAAATAAATTTATTAGATTTATTGACCACTTTTTTAAAATATTTAAAAGAAATAACTAGGTGTGTTAATCATGACGGAGCATACATATTTAATACAATATTAAATAATTTAATAATTTATTTAGTACACATTTAAATATTAATATAGTTAAAAATATTAAAATTAATTATTTAATTAATACAATTATAAATATATTTTATTTTAAGTGTATAGTTCATGTCTGCATAACTCTTATTTATTGCATTCAAATATTATTATTTACTTGAAATTTTGTTAGCTAACTAGTAAAGGACCCGTGCGTTCGCACGGGTCGCGCAAGTGCAATAATTTATTTTTAAAAAATAAAATATAATATATTTTTTTGTTTATATATATATATATATATATATATATATATATATATATATATATATATATATATATATATATATATATATATATATATATATATATATATATATATAGTTGGATCAACGTACACAAATCTATTGCATACGAGTTTTTTTTTAATGTAATGAAGGTTAAATGATCAATAAATGGGTTCAAAAAATTTCCACAAATAACTTTTTCCAGTTTGGGACATAATAAATTAAAACATTATTAATTTATAGTAATATAATTTGCTTAATTTTTTTGTATAATATATTAAGGAAATAATCAAAAAATATAATACAAAAATATTTTTACAATTTATTGGTATATTGATATATAATAAACATTCCATGGTTAATGTTATGAATAAACATTCCATTTATCATTGAGATTTTGGACATAAGAAATAAAAATATATTTATTTAGTAATGGATGAAATTTTCCAATCTGTTACTAATTTGAGGTATAAAAGCTCAAATATTAACCTTCATAATAAATGATTATTTAACCAAAATACATAAACCATGTAAAAGAAATACCAGAACCTCATTTGTTTTAAAATATAGTAATGAATACTACCAAATGTTGAAATTAATTGCAATTGATACAGTAAGGTTTAATGCAACAAAAGATATTGAAACAAAAGGTTCACAATTTTAGTTAAAATTGTGAGAAATAAGTCCAACAACAAAAATGATTTAACTTCGTACAATTCTTTGGTCCTTAAAAAACTGGGTTTATACAAAACCTGCCCGCAACCTTTTAGGAAGTGATGATTCATTACCCTGTAAAAAACAATTACATCCATATAAACAAATGTTAAAACATAATGTATATTTTATACAACTCATTCAATAAAATTCTAATAATAAACAACGACATTTGTTGATATAATATAACTAATGAAAAACTTACGTTCTATAGGTTTTCAAAAACTTCTTTGAACACGACGTTTGTTGTATAATTCAATGGATGGTTATCCTTGTCATGGATTAATATCTTAAGCCTTTTTTTGCTTTTGACTCTTGATATTGCAACATATAGTTGACCATGACTAAATACACTTCTAGGCAAATACAATCCAACATAATCCAATGACTGACCTTGAGATTTGTTAATTGTCATAGCATAACATTTAGTTATGGGAAATTGCCTTCTAGTCATTTTGAATGGCCACGGAGATTGTGTTGGAGTCATATCCATTCTTGGAATATAGATAACCCCTCCAATATTCTTTCTAGATATAATCTTTGCCTCGATAACGTGGTTTGCCAATCTTGTAACTATAAGCCTTGTTCCATTGCAGAGACCTTCAGGTTGATCAATGTTTCGAAGCAACATAATAGGGGTCCCAATCTTAAATTTAATCTTGTGGTTAGGTAGACCGGAAATTGTAAGTGTATTCAAAAATTCTGGGGTCAAAACATCAAAAGCTTCATTTCCTTCACCGTCAAAAGTGTCTACAGAATCCGAACTTAAATATTCCTTTTCTTCACCTTTGGGAAAAATTTTGAAATTTTATTATTATAAATCTATGTTAGTACATATAAATATATGAATGTATCTATAAATATGTTTACAATGGATAACGCATACCTGGTATGAATCCCAAAACGTATTGATTTATGATGTCAACCGTTTCAATTGTTCCTGCCAATATAGCTCTTGATTGCAAAAATTCTGGATTCTTGTAATTGTTAAGAAAATTTGGATATGTTTCACTAACAATGGCTTCTAGTGGAATATCATAGTTAGAAATTAAGAAATCATTTGGAATAGGAATATCCGTGTAACCATCGTTAGGTTCTTCCAATTTCCCATCGCCAACTTTTAATATCCAATTAGAAAACAATTCTAATTCAGATGTACTTGAAGTATTGCCGGCTTGTTGGAGTCGCATGTTCTTTGTAAGCTTCAGCGCAACACAATGATCCCAGATGTATGATGAATTTATTGTAGAATGTATTATATCTGAACGGCTACCCCTTGGTACAACTGGTAATATTTGCCGAAAATCTCCACCAAATACAATTACTTTCCCTCCGAATAATTTGTCAGAACAATTGGAACGCCCCATTATGTCTTTAAGGGTTTTATCAAACGCTTCAAAACAAAATATGTGTGCCATTGGAGCTTCATCCCAAATTATCAACTTTGCCATTTTTAGTAGCTCTGCACGATCACTACCTTTGTCGATATTACATGTAAAAGACTCCATTGTAGGTATTGGAATCTTGAACATTGAATGAGTCGTTCGACCTCCTGGAAGTAGTAGTGAAGTTATGCCCGATGAAGCAACAGTTAAACAAATTTGTTTCTTTGATCTTATGTAGGAAGCTAGAGTTCTCCACATGTAGGTTTCCCCTGTGCCACCGTATCCATACAAAAAAAATACGCCTCCTTGTTGATTGTTTACTGCTTCCATTATTCGCTTGAATACACCTCTTTGCTCATCTAATTTAAAAAAAATACATAGCAAACATGTAGTGAATAAATTAATTATACATTAAAAAAAAATTGTAAGATAAAATCATACTTTAAAAGTTAACTTTATAAAATTATGACAAAACTTACAAACATTTAACATATTTACCTGTAAGATTTAAGAACAAATTATTGTATTCTTGCAATTGTTCGGCTGGATTGTAACTCCGCTCTTCGTATATGAGCTTATTTCCCAACTGCTCAACCACATATCCACTTGGATAAGGCATTCCAGCAATTTCCTTTAGACTTCGGCTCTTCCTTTGAAGATTTCGTTCAATCTCAATTAATGTTAAATTCATTATCTCTTCATCCGACAACCTTAAACCTTTATACAATAGTAATTATAAGTGTAAACTATAAAACAAATTTACTTTTAAGAATCAAACAAATAAATATAATAAAAATTCACAATATAGGAAAAATAATACCTCTATTGTTTGCAATTCGCTGTTGAGCATATAGTATTCCATCAGCTAAGAGATGACATGTTTTACTCCATACATGTCTTGGCCTGTTAATGCTGCCTGATAATAACATGTGAACAAATAGTAATCTCAAATATTGACCTGAACCCCAATGATTTGCCTCTTTAATAGCTGCAATGAATTCTCTATCATCGCCGATAAAACCCATAGCAAAACAGACATCCCGGAAAGTATCATATTTTACGTTATTCACTGTTTTTATATCATTATAACTGCGGGGGCCTTTGACATGTGTGAGCATCAATCTAAGATAGTACAATTCGCCAGTTGTTGGAGGAACCCATATAAGTCTACCAATTGTGTAACCTTTTTGACGGGGTTTCCATTCTCTTTTTTTCTTAACATAAACAAATTTAGAAACAAATTTGCTGTAAGTTATTTTGTGCTTCAGGATACTTGCAATTTGCTTCGAACCATGATGTAAACATCGATTCAATTACACTTGGTTTTTCCAGAACTGTATTGATACGATCAAAATCAGTGTAATATACCGAATTTTGACCTTCACAATGAAAGTACAGTCTCTCAACAGCTGGTTTTCTACCATGGATTGGAAAGGAGAATATCCTCCAAGATGCTTCACTCGGAGAAACGTACCTACAAATAATATAATGAAAGGAAATGGATTTAAAATTAATAGAATGATTATTGTAGACAGAATATATAAATTTTATTATAACACATATAGTCAAAACAGTGTACATATAAAATTTTCTACATCATGCATGTAAAGAAAAATTGCACACTTTGAGTTGAAATAAATAAATTGCATGACATCATATTTCAAGTGATATATTAGAAACGTACCTACAATCAATATACTGTTTGATCTCATCAATATTCTGCGTCTGGTTGGAAGTTCCATCATCATTCGGTACAATGGCAGCGATGATTCTGTCGTAACCTTTGTTGATGTACTTGAATAAGTACTTAATCGATGTACTTTGATTGCACCATTCCATGTTTATGTGAGCTTGGTACTTTGTCAACAACTTTGCATTGTATGGAACAACATTCCGGTTATCGACTTGAATTCCATTCTTAAGAACTGTATGTCCATTGTCCCTTCTTCTATATACCGGAAACCCATCTTGATCAACAATTGTTTCGGGCTGAAACTGTTTTGGAAAATATTTAGAACATTTTCCATCTTTCATGCACGGTGAAGATCGATTTGCAAATCCACACGGGCCATGAATCATGTGAGTTTTAACCAAATTATACAACTCTTCATTGGTATCTTGGTCAGGTATTTCAGCTGAAATAATGCGATCAATATCACTTGGAGTTGGATATTTGTTAGATGGATGGAGGAAAATTAAGATGTGAGCATGTGGTACTCCTCTCTTTTGAAACTCAATTGTATACATATCTATAAAAATAAATATATAAAATATATACAATAGTCAGCACACGAATGATAAATTTGAAAATAACAATACGATTAATTGAATATGGAATAAGTTACTCACATGCAAAAACTTTCCCCAATAGATTTTTCTTTGTGAGATCAGACAAAAGCTCATCAAATTTCATTTTAAAGACTCTTGAAATGATGTCAGGACGATCTGATGCTTTTAGATGAACAGAACCAAGCAAACGCTGAATTTCAGGCCAGTTGGGGTTACATGTGAATGTAATGAAAAGATCTGGAAATCCGACATAGCTGCATATTGTAACACCCTTCTAAATACCCCAATAATTTAATTAAATATCAAAATACAACATCAGAGTAATTATGCCCTTTTAAGGGTGTCACACAAAATATTCACACCGTTCAACCATATAGAGGTCATGCTCTTTTATTAATTTAAAACTTAAACAATTGCATAAAACACAGCGGATATAATTTCATCAATCATGTAAAACATTACATGGAAAATGGTTCTCAACCAATAATAAAACATTCAAAACAAGTTAGGACAACCCATCCCGATGTTACATCTATCAGAGCACGACCCACTACGGAGACTACACTAGACTCCAATAATTAGCTTCTACTCGACTCATTTCTCGTTACCTGAAAAATAAGTGTAAGGGTGAGTTCCTCAATCGATATAATAAGCATTATAGAACAACATGTAATGCTAGTAAATAACACATCAATTCACCCTAACCAGACTACGCATTCAGCAACGGCAATATCCGTCCAAACATCATATCCAACCATAATATATATCAGATGTAAAATCCTCAACCATATTCAACACCAACAACACAACACCATGATTTACTCACTAATTCCTCACAATGGGAATTAGCTACAGCCCCACAGGCTATGCCATGCATTCATTATGCAATGAGACTCCATGAAATGCGGTACCGACTCTTCTCGAACATATAGTTCAAGCTCACCGATCCCTCCAGATACGGCTACTGAGCTCACTAGTCCCACTCATTGAGATCTAATGCCTCACTCACTAATTCCTCACCATGGGAATTAGCTACAACCCCAAAGGCTAGACTATGCACACTACTCATCTAGTATGCAAACATCAACAACAAATCCACAATGGTTCACTCACTAATTCCTCACTATGGGAATTAGCTACAGCCCCGAAGGCTATGCCATGCATGCTAATCATCTAGCAATGCAACACCAACAACAATTCATAACGGACACAAGCTCATACTCTAAGCCATACCACAGTCCATTCACACATGCATGCATAATATATATATTCACAGCATCATGCATATCATTATACATCATCAATATTTCATCACATAAGCATGTCAGACTATGCCAAACAACAACCACAATATTAGTACATTCCACTAATCCATGTACTGCTCAAAACAGCGGGAATTAATCCCTATTTCACCATAGGCCAACATAGACCAACCCTCAGATAGGTACACAACATTTAAATAACAATTTTTCCATTCTGCTACAGCGTTAACCGGTTAACGCCCTGGGTTAACCGGTTAACGCAGCACAACACGCCTTCTGTCTCAATTTTTAACAGTGTTAACCGGTTAACGCCCTGGGTTAACCGGTTAACGCAGCACAAACAGCCAAATATCAGAAATGACAACAGTGTTAACCGGTTAACACCCTGGGTTAACCGGTTAACGCAGACAAAACAGCACATATTCATAATCCAACACAGTGTTAACCGGTTAACACCCTGGGTTAACCGGTTAACGCAAGACAGAAGCTGTTCCTGCGCTAACTCAAGGCAAAATGCAGAATTCTCCGCATTTTCCGCCATTGGAGGACTTCCGGACCTCCGAACCCGATTCCGTAAAAAGCTATACGATCGGAAAATTACAACAGACTCAATTACCGATTTAATTTCAACTTCTCACACGGTTCATCCAACAAATTTTCAGCATTCACAATTCCCAATTAGGGTCAAATTAACAGCTTATTACTACCCATCACATATTCTCCCATAATACCCATTAATCGAGATAAACCCCCCTTACCTTGACAATCCGGCAGAATCTTTGAGCTTCAAGCTTTCGTTCTCCAACCTTTGCTCTTCAGCTCCTCTTCTCTGCCCTTTTTTTCCTTTTTCTCTCACGATGCTTCTCTGTTCTGTTTTCACGTGAAATGCTTTTCCAAATGAGAACTTTTCCTTATTCCAACATATATATATTTTCCCAAAATAATAATAATCCAAAAAAATAATAATAATAAAATTTCTAATTATTCAATTAAATTAATAATTACATTATTAACTCAATTTAAATAATTATTTTATTATTATCGGGGTGTTACAACTCTCCCCCACTAAAAGAGTTTTCGTCCTCGAAAACATACCTCAAGCGAACAACTCTGGATAAGACTCCTTCATCTTACTCTCCAGTTCCCAAGTCACGTTGCCACCTGCTGGTCCTCCCCAAGCTACCTTCACCAAGGCAATCTCTTTACCCCGCAACTGCTTCAACTCTCGATCCTCTATCCTCATAGGTGATGTTTCAACAGTCAGGTTATCTCTCACCTGTACATCATCTACTTGGACTATATGCGACGGATCATGAATGTATCTCCTCAACTGAGACACATGAAAAACCTCATGCAAATTCGCAAGCGACGGCGGTAAAGCGATACGATAGGCTACCTCTCCTATCCTCTCCAAAATCTGATAAGGACCAATGAATCGAGGTGTCAACTTCTTCGACTTCAAGGCTCGACCAACACCAGTTATCGGAGTAACACGAAGAAACACATGGTCTCCCTCTTGGAACTCAAGTGACTTCCTCCTCTTGTCATGATAACTCTTCTGACGACTCTGAGCAATTCTCATCTTATCCTGAATCATCTTAATCTTTTCCGTAGTTTGTTGAACAATCTTCGGTCCAACCACAGCACTCTCACCGGACTCATACCAACATAAAGGTGTCCGACATCTCCTACCATACAAAGCTTCAAACGGTGCCATACCAATGCTCGAATGAAAACTATTGTTGTAGGTAAACTCAATCAAAGGCAAATAACAATCCCAAGCACCTCCTTTTTCCAAAACACAAGCTCTCAAAAGATCTTCTAATGACTGAATCGTCCTCTCAGTCTGACCATCAGTCTGCGGATGATATGCAGAACTCAATCTCAGCTTAGTTCCCAAAGCCCTCTGCAAACCTTCCCAGAACTTTGATGTAAATCTAGGATCTCTGTCCGAAACAATACTGGACGGAATACCATGCAAACTTACAATCTTCTCAATATACAACTCAGCTAATCTCTCTAACGGATAATCCATTCTAATCGGAATGAAATGAGCCGACTTCGTCAATCTATCAACAATCACCCAAATAGCTTCAAAATTCTTACTTGTCCTCGGCAAACCAGAAACAAAATCCATACTGATACTATCCCACTTCCACTCTGGAATAGCCAACGGTTGCATTAGCCCAGACGGCTTCTGATGCTCAATCTTCGACTTCTGACAAGTCAAACAGGAATACACAAAACTTGCAATTTCTTTCTTCATTCCCGGCCACCAAAATAACCTTTTCAAATCATGATACATCTTCGTAGCCCCAGGATGAATACTCAAACCACTACGATGTCCTTCCTCAAGGATACTCTTCTTAAGCTCAGTAACATCCGGAATACACACTCGACTACCAAATTTCAAAACACCATTCTCATCAACTCTGAATTCACCACCTTGGCCTTGATTCACTAAAGTCAACTTATCAACCAAAAGCATATCAGATTTCTGACCCTCTCTGATCTCCTCCAGAATACCACTTGTTAATTTCAGCATTCCCAATTTAACACTATTGTGAGTACTCTCACACACCAAACTCAAGTCTCTAAACTGCTCAATCAAATCCAATTCTTTAACCATTAACATAGACATATGTAATGATTTCCGACTCAATGCATCAGCCACCACGTTTGCTTTACCCGGATGGTAATTCAACCCAAAATCATAATCCTTCAGAAATTCTAACCATCTCCTCTGTCTCATATTTAGCTCTCTCTGATCAAACAAATACTTCAAACTTTTATGATCACTGAAAACCTCAAATCTTGATCCGTACAAATAATGCCTCCACAACTTCAGAACAAACACCACAGCTGCCAACTCTAAATCATGTGTCGGATAGTTCCTCTCATGAACCCTTAGCTGTCTCGAAGCATAAGCTATAACCTGCTTATTCTGCATCAACACACCACCTAAACCCAACAATGAAGCATCACAGTAAACCTCAAACAGTTCCGATGGACTCGGTAATATCAGAATAGGAGCAGTAGTTAACCTTCTCTTTAACTCTTGGAAACCTTCTTCACATTTCGAATCCCAAACAAACGCTTGCCCCTTTCTCGTCAACATCGTCAGCGGTAACGCCAACTTAGAGAATCCCTCGATAAATTTCCTATAGTAACCTGCAAGTCCAAGAAAACTCCTTATCTCAAAAACTGACTTCGGAGCTTCCCACTTAGATACCGCTTCTATCTTAGAAGGATCAACAGCAATACCACCTCTTGAAATCACATGACCAAGAAAACTAACCTCTTCTAACCAAAATTCACACTTGGATAGTTTAGCGAATAACTTCTTTTCTCGTAGAACTCCCAAAACCACTCTCAAATGCTCAGCATGCTCTTCTTCAGATTTCGAATACACCAAAATATCATCAATAAACACCACAACAAATTGATCTAGGTACGGATGGAAAATCCTATTCATATACTCCATAAATACTCCAGGCGCATTAGTCACACCAAAAGGCATTACAGAATACTCATAATGTCCATACCTCGTTCTGAAAGCAGTCTTCTGAATATCCTCAGTTTTCACACGTATCTGATGATACCCAGATCTCAAATCTATTTTGCTGAACACACTTGCACCAACTAACTGATCCATTAAATCATCAATCCTCGGCAAAGGATACCGATTCTTGATCGTCACTTTATTCAGTTGCCTGTAGTCCACACACAACCTCATAGTACCTTCTTTCTTTTTAACCAACAACACTGGTGCACCCCACGGTGACACACTCGGACGAATAAACTTCTTATCCAACAGATCTTCCAACTGACTCTTCAATTCAGTTAACTCAACCGCAGACATACGGTACGGAGCCATCGATATCGGTCTAGTACCAGGTACCAAATCAATCGAGAACTCAACTTCACGCTCTGGTGGCAATTCATTCACCTCTTCCGGAAACACATCAGGAAAATCACACACCACAGCGAGATCGCCAATCACCAGTTTATCTTTAGCTTCCAAAGTCGCTAACAGCATAAACAACTCTGCCCCATCTGCTACTTCCTCATTCACCTGCCTTGCAGATAGAAATAAACTCTTTCCTTCCTCAATCTCAGGAAATATCACAGTCTTATCAAAACAATTGATAGAAACCCGGTTAAACACCAACCAGTTCATACCCAAGATAACATCAATCTGCACTAATGGAAGACACACAAGGTCTATCCCAAAATCTCTACCAAAAATACTCAAAGGACAACTCAAACAAACTGAAGTAGTAGTCACTGAACCCTTCGCAGGAGTATCAATCACCATACTTCCAAGCATCTCAGATATCTCTAACTTAAGTTTCACAGCGCAATCCACAGATATAAAAGAATGAGTAGCACCTGTGTCAATAATAGCTACAAGAGGAAGGCCATTAATATAACACGTACCTCGAATTAAACGATCATCTGCAGAAGTCTCAGAACCTGATAGAGCAAAAACCTTGCCTCCTGACTGATTCTCTTTCTTCGGCTTAGGACACTGCGGACTAATATGACCCAACTCTCCACAGTTGAAACAAGTTACAGTCTTCAGCCGGCACTCTGCAGCCAAATGACCACCTTTGCCACACTTGAAACACTTCATCTCAGCACTGGTACACTCATGAACGCGATGTCCAGCCCGACCACATCTGTAACACTTAACAGGAGCACTAGAGTCTCCCCCACTAGGCCTCTTCATCCCACTCTGCCTCTGAAAACCTTTGCCAGCTGCATACGGTTTTCCACGATCCATCTGATTCTTACCCTTCCTATCAACCCTCTGCTGATAGCTCTCTGCTCTAGCCTTGGAATCCTGTTCAAAAATTCTGCAACAGTCAACCAAATCAGAAAACACCCTGATCCTCTGATACCCAATAGCTTGTTTGATCTCGGGACGCAACCCGTTCTCAAACTTCACACATTTCGAAAATTCTCCAGCAGCCTCATTATAGGGAGTATAGTACTTTGACAGCTCAGTGAACTTCGCAGCATACTCAGTAACCGACCTGTTACCCTGCTTCAATTCCAAAAACTCTATCTCTTTCTTTCCTCTGACATCTTCTGGAAAATACTTTCTCAGGAACCTTTCCCTGAACACAGCCCAAGTGATCTCAGTATTCCCAGCAGATTCCAACTCAGTGCGGGTAGCAACCCACCAATCATCAGCTTCTTCTGACAGCATATGTGTACCGAACCTGACCTTCTGGTTATCAGCACACTCAGTTACTCTGAAGATTCTCTCAATCTCCTTCAACCACTTCTGAGCACCATCTGGATCGTATGCTCCTTTGAACATTGGAGGATTGTTCTTCTGGAACTCACTCAGTTGACGAGCAGCTCCCATTCCCATAACATTCTGATTTCCTCCAAGCACTCCAGCTAGCATACCCAGAGCCTCAGCAATTGCAGCATCATCTCTACCTCTTCCGGCCATCTCTATTCTGAAAACCCAACAAACCAAAACAATAAGTACCGATAGGGTTACACAACACCTATCCCGTACAGGGGAAACAGAATAATTACGACTCGACACGACCGACTATGCTCTGATACCACTAATGTAACACCCTTCTAAATACCCCAATAATTTAATTAAATATCAAAATACAACATCAGAGTAATTATGCCCTTTTAAGGGTGTCACACAAAATATTCACACCGTTCAACCATATAGAGGTCATGCTCTTTTATTAATTTAAAACTTAAACAATTGCATAAAACACAGCGGATATAATTTCATCAATCATGTAAAACATTACATGGAAAATGGTTCTCAACCAATAATAAAACATTCAAAACAAGTTAGGACAACCCATCCCGATGTTACATCTATCAGAGCACGACCCACTACGGAGACTACACTAGACTCCAATAATTAGCTTCTACTCGACTCATTTCTCGTTACCTGAAAAATAAGTGTAAGGGTGAGTTCCTCAATCGATATAATAAGCATTATAGAACAACATGTAATGCTAGTAAATAACACATCAATTCACCCTAACCAGACTACGCATTCAGCAACGGCAATATCCGTCCAAACATCATATCCAACCATAATATATATCAGATGTAAAATCCTCAACCATATTCAACACCAACAACACAACACCATGATTTACTCACTAATTCCTCACAATGGGAATTAGCTACAGCCCCACAGGCTATGCCATGCATTCATTATGCAATGAGACTCCATGAAATGCGGTACCGACTCTTCTCGAACATATAGTTCAAGCTCACCGATCCCTCCAGATACGGCTACTGAGCTCACTAGTCCCACTCATTGAGATCTAATGCCTCACTCACTAATTCCTCACCATGGGAATTAGCTACAGCCCCAAAGGCTAGACTATGCACACTACTCATCTAGTATGCAAACATCAACAACAAATCCACAATGGTTCACTCACTAATTCCTCACTATGGGAATTAGCTACAGCCCCGAAGGCTATGCCATGCATGCTAATCATCTAGCAATGCAACACCAACAACAATTCATAACGGACACAAGCTCATACTCTAAGCCATACCACAGTCCATTCACACATGCATGCATAATATATATATTCACAGCATCATGCATATCATTATACATCATCAATATTTCATCACATAAGCATGTCAGACTATGCCAAACAACAACCACAATATTAGTACATTCCACTAATCCATGTACTGCTCAAAACAGCGGGAATTAATCCCTATTTCACCATAGGCCAACATAGACCAACCCTCAGATAGGTACACAACATTTAAATAACAATTTTTCCATTCTGCTACAGCGTTAACCGGTTAACGCCCTGGGTTAACCGGTTAACGCAGCACAACACGCCTTCTGTCTCAATTTTTAACAGTGTTAACCGGTTAACGCCCTGGGTTAACCGGTTAACGCAGCACAAACAGCCAAATATCAGAAATGACAACAGTGTTAACCGGTTAACACCCTGGGTTAACCGGTTAACGCAGACAAAACAGCACATATTCATAATCCAACACAGTGTTAACCGGTTAACACCCTGGGTTAACCGGTTAACGCAAGACAGAAGCTGTTCCTGCGCTAACTCAAGGCAAAATGCAGAATTCTCCGCATTTTCCGCCATTGGAGGACTTCCGGACCTCCGAACCCGATTCCGTAAAAAGCTATACGATCGGAAAATTACAACAGACTCAATTACCGATTTAATTTCAACTTCTCACACGGTTCATCCAACAAATTTTCAGCATTCACAATTCCCAATTAGGGTCAAATTAACAGCTTATTACTACCCATCACATATTCTCCCATAATACCCATTAATCGAGATAAACCCCCCTTACCTTGACAATCCGGCAGAATCTTTGAGCTTCAAGCTTTCGTTCTCCAACCTTTGCTCTTCAGCTCCTCTTCTCTGCCCTTTTTTTCCTTTTTCTCTCACGATGCTTCTCTGTTCTGTTTTCACGTGAAATGCTTTTCCAAATGAGAACTTTTCCTTATTCCAACATATATATATTTTCCCAAAATAATAATAATCCAAAAAAATAATAATAATAAAATTTCTAATTATTCAATTAAATTAATAATTACATTATTAACTCAATTTAAATAATTATTTTATTATTATCGGGGTGTTACACATATTGCCATTCCGTCAAAGTATAGTTGATCCATATATCTACGACTACCAACGTATGAAGAAGGTAGCACAACCCTCTTACCTGTGTTTGACCCGTGCGTTTCTCCATTTGAATTATATTCATTCAAATTGTGATACTTGCCAACCCTCAGTTTTGACTGATTCTTTCGAAGCCACCTAAGTCTTTCTGATTCCATCATTGTAAAACCATCTACCAAAAATTGTTGATAAAGTCTCCTTGATCGCAACAATGTTTGTGCTTCATTAGATCTTGATTGAATTCTAAAGGCCAACCACTCTCTTATTGTAAGTCGATTTCGCTTTGTTGCTTCTTCCCAAGGAATATCTTTATTGTTCTGTTTTGACTGTGTTATGTCTGTGAAGTGGCGAATATTTGTCCCTTTATCACGGTGCCTCACATTAGGTCTATATCCATCCTCACCATATGGAAATAATAATGGGTACTGATATCCTAAATAACTGGTATGATACTCATCTATCCTTTGAAGTTCGCCACATTGTTTTTGCACTATAATGTCTCTTTTTTCTGCAGTGTCGACATCTCCAACAATTAAAGCAGCTACTTCGGATACAGTTGGTTGATTATATATCCTTCCATCATTTCTTCGTTCAAATATTAAACGAAGTTTTAAATCAGAAACACCTTCTTCACAAAGTTTGTCCCTTGCCATGCGAAATGATTGTGCATGAACATTATGTTCATATAACATTTCAGATAGTTTTCTCACAATATTAACATCAACTCCACTTTTTGACCTATAATGAAAAGAGTTGAAACAGTTTATTGCAAGTTTCTTAAATAAATAAATTTAAAGTTTGGAAAATAATAGATATCTAACCTGAATCCATGCATTCTGTTTTCAATTTCATTCTCAGTGTCATAAACATATAGTTGTGCAAATCGTGGATTTTGACCTGGCATCGGTAACATGCTTCCTATTCGGTGACATGATTGACCTTGGATACGAAAATTGGGAGGGCATCTACCGTTGTTAAATCGATTATCCACTTTCACACCGGGAGATGTAAATGCAAACATAACGTTGTACATTCGAATTTGTTGTTGGAAATTTTTTGATTCACATGATTTGTTGTCAAACAACAGATGTTGTAGAACTTTAGGAGCGGGTTTTAACAAAGGTAACTGAACTTTTCCTGATCCACAACACATGGAAAATTTAGGATTGGACGCATGACGACATTTGTTTTTCCTTTCCGAATACCACATATTTGCACCACAATATTGACACTCAATGACAGGATCCCCTATATCATAATACCCTCCTGATCATCAATAGTATTTAATTCATATGTTAAATGAGTTTTATTTCATAATAATAAAATATTATTTATAGTAAATCATTTTAAAATACCTGATGTAATTTCAAAAGTTTCCATAGCATCTGTTCCATTAGACATTTAATCTTCATCAAAACTTGAATTTGTTGCTGAACTGTAACCTTTTGACATAACATTTATTGTGTTAAGAATATTGTAATATTCTATGACATATCATAAACAAATTAACTCAAATGAAAAATAATTAAGAATATACCGTCAGATTCATCATTCATATTATCGTCTCCACTATCAGATGCAAAAAGCTCATTGAGTTGCAATTCTGGTATTGGATCTTGGTTTGATGTTGTTGCAGCAAATGTATTGTCAAACCTCTTAGATAAGTTAACTCCTAATTTGGTAATGTTTCTGCTTGATATCCTTTTTGATCTGATATTATTATTGGTACTTGGCTTAGTCTTTAAGGATGAATGAAGTTGACGACTTACTTCAACGTTGGCTATACCACGACCGTCATTTAGTATGTTTGGCGAAAGTTCTGATAGTGGTATCCTCAAAGCTGTTGAGTCATTGCCACGTCTTTTATCAAATGTACCGTTTTCTTTTAGAGCAGTTTTCAACCTCTTAGATTTCTTGTCATCAATAACACTCTTTCTATAAATTCTGGCTTTTGCAGCATTCTTCCTCCTCAAAATAGTTTTAAAATGTAATTCTTCATCTACCATTTTGAATATTTTCTATTATAGTACTCACTCAGGCTCTATAATTCAAAATGATCATACTTGATCATACATCTGAAAAAATTACACATATATAACAAATATTATATATCTTCATCATTATATATCTCCATTCAAGTATTTAAGAGGAGTCGCCAATTGAATTGGCGCCTCCTCCTAAAAATGTGGTAGTTTGGATTTTTTTTTGAAACCAAGGATATTTTGAGAATTTCCATGAAAAAGTGAATTATTTTTGTAAAAATTTCGGTCTTTTCCATCATGTTTGATCACAAATTTTTAAAAATATTTATTACTTTAAAAGTATGTATTACAACAATGACTAAAGTTTGTTTTTTGTGTGTAATTTTAATAAAATGTTATAAAATATCAATAAACTAACTTAAATACATATAAATTAAAGTTAAATCTCACATGTTTTTAATAATATTAATTTTTATGTAAGAATATTCAAAACTTTTAAGAAAATCTCTTGCTAATGCCACTAATTTATTTGAAATATAAAATGTTAAAGTATATATATATATATATATATATATATATATATATATATATATATATATATATATATATATATATATATATATATATATATTAATGATACTTTTTTAAGATCAATAAATAAAATAAATTTATTAGATTTATTGACCACTTTTTTAAAATATTTAAAAGAAATAACTAGGTGTGTTAATGATGACGGAGCATACATATTTAATACAATATTAAATAATTTAATAATTTATTTAGTACACATTTAAATATTAATATAGTTAAAAATATTAAAATTAATTATTTAATAATACAATTATAAATATATTTTATTTTAAGTGTATAGTTCATGTCTGCATAACTCTTATTTATTGCATTCAAATATTATTATTTACTTGAAATTTTGTTAGCTAATTATTAAAGAGAACAAATAGGTATAATAATACTAATACGGAAAAAATGAATTACTTGTTAAAAAATGAGACATGACGAATACTGTGTGTTTCTCGAGCCTTAAATATTGGTATAATAATTTTATAGTTTAAAAATTATAAAAATTTATATTAATTTCCGTGCTAAAAAATTAATGAAAATAAAACAAATATATTAGAGACTAATAATGAAAATAAAACAAATTTATGTCGCATGAGATAAACTCATTTTGCCACCATATATCATAAATTAATTTAAAAAAAATTCATAATCAATGAGTGAATCTTAATTAGATTTTTTATTTTGTTAGTTTAGTAAACGAAATAGATAAGGTAATTTTAATAATGTATGCTATCTTATACTGATTAAAATTTATAAAATTAAAATAATAATTTCATAAATGTGTATATGAGAAGTGTGTATTTCTCATAAATTGATTAAAAATAATTGTATACAAATCTTTAAAAATGATTTATTTTAATACTTATCAATAAAAAAATTATATAATTTTAATCATTTTTATTATCTATATTAAATTTTGATTTTGATTTAAATATTTTATCAAATATATATTTAATAAATATTTATTCACCGCGAACCACGTCAAAATCCGTAAAGTAATTAGGGGTTTGCTACTGGTCAAATTAGCATAAATAATATACTTGAAAAGAAACATATACATAAACTGAAACATAAAACTAAACTAAATACCTAAAAAAAACGACGTTGTTGAAATGGTCATTTCTCTATGAACAAAAAAGTAGGAAAACCAAAACCAAAAAAACATTTCAACAAACTCAAAACAACTTCTTTCAATATATGATTAGATCTATTTAAACCCTCCTTATTCCTCTCTCTCTTTCCCATTTCCTTTCTCTCTCTAACTCTTTCTCTCTTCTAGTTTGAGTGTTTTAAACAATTGATCTCTCTATTATAAAACTTACGATTTTGGTCCCTTAAATTTGATTGCGTTTGGATTTGCATGGTCCCCTATCCAATTTTGATTATGTGTCAATTCATTAATGATGTGGCATGTACTATTTGGTTCCATGTCAACATTTACAAATACTTTAATTTCCACTTGGATATTTTAATGCAGAAAATATTAAAAAATAATTTATAAATTGTTGAAATTGAAATTCTTCCATTCACTATGATCGTTCTTTAGAAATTGAAACTCTAATCCCCTTTTGGCAACCCTAATCTCCCAAGCACCTCCATTGTTCAATTGTGCGTTTTTGCATATGCCAAAATTCGTGAACTTGTGTGCGTTTCAGATGTGAGTTTTTACGAAGATGGAGAACTTTGGAAGTCAAAAGGAGGGGGTCAAATATTGTGTAAGGTATGTAATGTTGTCCTTGTGGTCCCGTTAGTTTAGTATTGCTAAAGTATTGTTGTGGTCCTTGTGGTCCCTGGTGTTAGTTTATGTTTGTTTGAATTAACTTTTGTCAATTTTTTGCAGGCCTGCTATGACTAATGATATTAGGTTGAGAATACATCATAGGGGTAAATTAGTTGAGACACTTGTAAAGTGGTATGTAAACAAGGAAGTTACTGAGATGAATTGGAGTTAAGATGTTGATTATATGTCTTACATGAAGTTAGAGGATATTATTAAGAGTGATGGTTATGTAAATATAAAGTGCTTGTGGTATTGGAACCCTGCATATAGACTTTCTCGTGGTCTTGGACCATTGAACAATGATCGGGATGTACTGCAATTTTCAAAAGATGTTGTAGGCTATAATGTAATAGATGTGTATGTGGGGCATAGTGTGGGGATTCCTGAGATTATTGATGATAGTGAACTAGATCATGAACTAGATGCTGAAGATGGTGTACAATGCACTGGGTTTAAAAGTGCATATGTTACTGAGGAAGTCGCTATTAATCCTAATGTTATTGCTGAAGAAGTCACTATTGATCCCAATGATGTTGCTGAAGAAGTCACTACTGATTCTAATATTGTTGCTGAAGAATTTACAACTGATCCTAATGTTGTTTCTGAAGATGATGTCACTACTGATCCTAATGTTGTTGCTAAAGAAGGAACTACTGATCCTAATAGTGTTACTGAAGATGATGTCACTACTGATCCTAATGTTGTTGCTGAAGAATTTACTACTGATATTGATGAGGATTATATTGCAAGTGAAGGTAGTTTTGAGGATAGTGAATTTCAATTTAGTGAAGAATCTGAGAAGAGTGAGATGGAGTGGACTAAGGCACTTCCCAAAGAGACTTTAAATGAGGTTTCTAGCTGCCAAAAGAAGAAAGACCAGGTTGAGATGGTTTAAGATGAGAGTGAGGATTCAGACCATTTATATACACCTCCTGGGAGTGATGATGAGGATGAGAGAATGAAGTATCCTACCTACAAGTCTGGTTAGGGAATGACGTTTCAGCTAGGGATGATGTTTACCAACAAAGAAATGATAAGGGATATTGTCAAGGACTATGCCATGGAAAATCAGAAGAATGTATTCATTAAGAAGAATGGTTCCAAAAGGATCGTGGTAAATGCACTGATGGTTGTAAGTTCTACATGAGATTTAGCAAGAGGATTGGCAACCAATTTTGGCAAATTGTGACTTTAATTGAAGATCATACATGCCATAGTCTGTTGACAACAGGAGTGCAAAGACAAAGTGACTTGCCAACAAGTTTGCAAGCATACTTAGACATAGTCCTCATATGAAACCATCAGGCCTCAGAGCTGAAGCTGTTAAGAGATGGGGAGTGAAACTCTCACATGATCAGACATACAGGGAAAAGAGGAAATCAATGGAGTTAGTTCAAGAGGTTGGTATTGAGCAACTCACTCATTTGAGAATTTATGGACAAGAGTTATTGAAATCAAATCCTAATAGTACTGTTGTAATACAATATACTGATAGTAATGACGACCATGTGTTTGAAGTAATTTATGTCTGTTTAAAGGCTTGCAAGATAGGGTTTGCAAAAACATGCAGACCACTTATTGGGTTGGATGCATGTTTCTTAAAAGGGGATTATGATGGACAATTAATGGCAGTAGTAAGGAGGGATGACAATAACAAAAAATTTCCAATTGCATATGTTGTAGTTGAAGCTGAAACAAAAGATTCATAGTAATGGATTTTATACCTTCTTATGCATGATTTGGAAGGATACAGTCAGAGGTCCTATGCATTTATAGCAAATCATCAAAAGGTAAAACACTTATACTTATACTTATGCATTTACTTGTTTACATATTATGCATTTATATGTTTACATATTATACATATTCTGCATGTGATAAGGACTAATTCCAACTGTTAAGACATCAGTGCCAATGTGGAGTCCAGGGCTATGTGTGAAGCATTTATATGGAAATTGGAAGAAGAAACATTTTGGGTTGGAATTAAAGGAAGTATTATGGGCAACTGCTAGGGCAACAACAATTTCAGCATGGGAAATGACAATGCTGAGGATGAAGGCAATGAAAGATGATGCATGGAAAGATATGTCAGATGCGCATACTTACCATTGGAGCAGATCACACTTCATAACATATTCAAAATGTGACTTATAAGTGAACAACATATGTGAAGCATTCAATAGGGGAATATTGGAGCATATGGGGGGCCTATTATCACTTTATTGGAAGGCATAAAGCATTATATCACCAAGAGGATGACAAGTCAGAAGGAGTTGCTACATGGATACACTGGATCCATATGTCCTAAAATTCATTTGGTTATTGAGAAGAATAAGAAGCAAGCACAAGGAAGGAGTCCCACATGACATGGTGATGACGACATATCAATATTTGGTATCACTAATGGCATTGAAACTTACTGTGTTGACCTGAAAAAAAAGCTTGCTCATGCAGAAAGTGGGACTTGTCTGATATACCTTGATGTCATATAATTGCCTGCATACGGAACATTAAGAAATAGCCTGAGGATTATGTTGTTGTATGCTATAGGTTTGTGTTGTTTATGTATACTTGTTCTGTTTTGTTTGTGTATACTTGGTCTGTTTTGTTTATGAACATTTGCTCAGTTTTGTTTAGGAAATCTACATTTATGGACACCTACTCAAACGTTGCGTATCCAACCAATGGACCATAATTATGGACTATAGATGATCTGAATACAATGACACCACCAGAGATGAGGAGAGCCATAGGCAGGCCAAAAAAACAGAGGAACAAGATGAATGATGAACCTAGAAATCCCCACATACTACCAAAGAGATTTTCAACTGTCACATGTGCAAAATATGATGTTATGGAACATAATAAGAGGAACTGTAAAGGCAAAATGGCAGAGCAATTCCAAAGGGTGGTAATGAGTCAAAGAAGACTATGAAAGTGAAAGGTGGAAAGGGAACAAAAAAGTCAAAAGAAAATCAAACAGAAATTGCTCAAAGTTCACAAGCTCCTCAACCTACTCAAGAATAGTTTCACTATGACTTAGTTTATGACTTGTTTTGGTTGTATTGTATGACTTAAGTAGTTTATGACTTAAGCAGTTTTATTTTGACTCAAGTAACGTCTTGGGTTTTCTTTTGGATGTTCATATATTAATGTTCAAACAAGGTTAATGTTAAGTATATTGGTTGTATTTCGAGTTCAAATTATATCAGTTAATATATCAGAGTGACAATATTTTTAACATTATCAGTACTTTATAACATCATCCTCATAACATAACATTATCCTCATAACATTATAACATTATCAGTACTTTTATGACAACATATCCTCGTAACATTATAACATTATCATGACAACATAATAACATAACCAATACTTTCATTCAAATTGTATTACAACATATCGTCATAACAACATAACCATTGTATCAGACAACATTAGAACATAATAAGTACTTTCATTCAAATTGTATTACAATATTATATCATACAACATAAGAACATAACCTAAAACCTAATTAACCTACAACCTACTTCATAAATGTTATCTCAACAAATGCAAACAACATAACAAACAATAACATCCAATTAATCTCTAATTGTTTCTTCAACATCTTCAATTCTTCCTTTTTTGCTTTGTAAGATTCAACTGTCGCCTTCTCTTCATTTATGTTCTTTAATAATGCAGCGATTAACTCTTTTGCCCTAGGATTCATCTCCTCATCCAACCAAACAAAGTGGTTGTATTTTTCGAAACCTTGAATCTGTAAGCATCATTGGAGATGAAGTTATAAACATCAACATACCAGACCATTAACATTGAATCTCTAAACATCAATCGAGATCCTTATACATATCTTATACATCCCACATTCATAGAAACGACGACCTGGGTTAGCATCTGTCAATGCTGTCATCAATTGAGTATCTAAATCACACTTGCATACGTACCTAGAACGGCTTGAAAATCTACTTCCATGGCTGAAACCAGATTGTTGCGACATAATCAACAGAAACGACGAACTGAGCTTTTAACAATTTTGTTTTAGATCTAGAATGAAGAGAAACATTTTTGCAGGCACACGACAAACGTAATCTGAGGTTGTAGAAAAACGACGAAGGAGACGAACCAAATGAAACACGATGTATTTATTTTCAATATCAACAATTTATAAACTATTTTTTAATTCCCAAAATGTTTTTAAATATTTTATACATTAAAATATCTAGGTGAAAATTTAAATAGTTGTAAATGTTGACATAGAACAAAATAATACTTGCCACGCCATTAATGAATTGGCACGAAAACAAAATTGGATAGGAGACTATGCAAATCCCAACGCAATCAAATTTAAGGAACAAAAATCGTATATTTTGCAATAGGGGATCAATGATTTAAAACGCCCGAACTAAAAAAATCAAAAATACATTTAAACCTTAGATTTGTTTTGTTAGTAACGAAATAGACAATGTAATTTTAATAGTTAATGGTATCTCATACTAATTGAAATTTATAAAATTAAAATAATAATTTCATAAATATGTATATAAGAAGTGTGTATTTCTCATAAATTGATTAAAAATAATTTTATACAAATCTTTAAAAATGATTTATTTCAGTACTTATAAATAAAAAAATCATGCAATTTTAATAATTTTTATTATCTATATTAAATTTTGATTTAAATATTTTATCAAATATATATTTAATCACCGCGAAACCTCATCAAAATCAGTAAAGTAGCTACGGGTTTGCTACTAGTCAAATTAACAAAGATAATGTACTTGAAAAACATTACACATAAACTGAAACAGTAAACTGAACTAAAGACCTCAAAAACGACGTCGTTGAAATGGTCATTTCTCTGCGAACAAAAAAGTAGGAAAACCAAACCCAAAAAAACATCTCAACAAACTCAAAGCAGCTTCTTCCAAGATCTGATCAGATCTATTCAAGCTCTCCTTCTTCCTCTCTCTCTTTCCCATTTTCTTTCTCTCTCTAACTCTTTCTCTCTCCAATTCACCGATCAATTTCTCCGTTTCCGATATTTCTTTCACCATCGCCGCCGGTTAGGGTTTCTTCAACTTCTTCTCGAAATGCGCGGGATCGAGACACACGGTTCGTGAACAACACTCGCCTTCAATTTCCTCAAGTGCATGAATCTTTGGTGTTGTCTATGCTTCAACCAAAAGGAAAAAGAAGAAGAAGAGGAAAGGTGTAATATCGTTGGACCTATGAACAACGACGAGGACAACTTCGGAAACGTTTTTGATGATGAAGAAGGTGAAGACATAAATTATGACGCCAGATTTATTGACTATGGGAGAGATGCGTTTGGTTTGTGGCACTCGGAAGGAGAAAGTAGCTCTGTAAACGCCGCTGTAGCTCCGGGGAGTCCTGTCGCTGATGAGAGCCGCGATTCGTCTCACAAGCGCGCTAAGTTCTACAAGTGAGTTTTTTTTTTGCGCATGAATTTTCTTTAAAAATGTTTTTTTTTTGTTTTTTTTGTAAACTACATGTTTATATGCGTGTGCATTGTTATGGGAAATGAAGTGAAAAGGGGCTAATTTTACTGCATTGGGATGATTTTGCCGAGTTTGATTGTCATGATTGATTGTGTTTTGCAGTGAGTGTCACTTTGATGACCCAACATCGTCTAGTAAAGTGAAATATTCTATGGATTATGGAGATTTTGATGCTTCTCTCCGACCTAGTCATGTCAATTGTTATGGAGATTTTGCATTGGTGTGTACTGGTGAGGATGGTAACGGTGTGGAAGACAGGGAAGGGAATGATAGCGACAGTTCACAACTAGAAGAACAAGAGGTTGTCAGGATGGATCTTACGGATGACCTGTTGCATATGGTAAGCCATAGTAAAAGAATAGTTTTTTGTGACATTTATGTCTCTTAAATGAACTTCGGCTTTTGATTATGGGATTGATATAAAAAAGTCTTTTTTCTCCATTATTTTTCTCTTATGTCCATGTTTTTCTTCTTGTGAAATTTAGGTTTTCTCATTTCTGGATCAGACCAATCTCTGCAGAGCTGCCAGAGTTTGTAAGCAGTGGCGAGCTGCTAGTACTCATGAAGATTTCTGGAAGAATTTGAATTTTGAAAATCGGGACATATCTGAAGAACAATGTGAGCTTGAGTATATGTTGTACAGTATTATTTATGAAAGTTTTTAGCTCTGAAGCATGGATACGCATAGAGTACTTGTGGTACTCCGTTTTTCCCTATTATTTTGTTGGTAGTAAAATTTGTGGCTTTCTTTTACGTATTTATAATTATATATGTTGATAATATACTATTATTTGTGTAGTTGAGTATCTTTGTTGTTGTAACCAGCCCCAATTTTTGACCTGTTAAACTGCTGAACCTGTATCTATGGATCCCTAGTTTTTTGTTTTATGTTTTTTAGAGAACCTTTTAACGTTCAATCTTGGGTATTGGAAATTGGGGATTTTTTATTATTTTATGTCCTGCTTCTGTAAATCTCAAAACCTGAGTGTGTAAATGTGATTATTCAAAGATTTATGTGTAATTACAGTTGAGGACATGTGTAGACGTTATCCAAATGCTACAGCATTGAGCATATCAGGACCTGCTATTTATTTGTTGGTCATGAAGGCTATCTCTTTGTTAAGGTAGGTATTTTGTGTGACATAGCACTGAATCAAGCCGTCATGGTCTCTCCGGCTGATTTGCTTCATTATTTTCAGGAATCTTGAGGTTCTGACATTAGGAAGAGGACAGATAGGGGATGCTTTTTTTCTTGCTCTACCCGATTGTTCTATGTTGAGAAAATTGAATATCAATGACTCTACACTTGGCAATAGTATTCAGGAGATATCTGTCGTTCATGAGAAATTGTGTCATCTTGAATTAACAAAATGTCGTGTCATGCGAATACAAGTCAGGTGAATATGCCTCATAGTTTGTCTGACATTTAGCTTACACTTAATAAGAGAAAAAGTGACAATTTGTTCTTTTGTCAGGTGCCCACAACTTAAAACTTTGTCGTTGAAGCGCAGTAACATGGCACAAGTTGTTCTTAATTGCCCTCTGTTGCATGAACTTGATATAGGCTCTTGCCACAAACTTCCTGATGCTGCTATTCGAGCTGCTGCAACTTCATGCCCTCAATTGGTGTCGCTGGACATGCGGAATTGTTCTTGTGTCAGCGATGAAACACTCCGTGAAATAGCACAGCACTGTCCTAATCTTGGTTTTCTTGATGCTTCATACTGCCCAAACATATCTTTGGAGGTGTGCTTTGAAGTGTATACTTACTCTATGCATATTAAGATTGTATTTTGAACCAGAGTATCTGGCTTTGTCTGACATGGTCTCTTTTTCTCTTTGAAGTCTGTTCGACTCCCAATGTTGACAATTCTAAGGCTTCATAGCTGTGAGGGCATCACTTCTGCGTCAATGGCAGCAATAGCTCATAGTTCTATGTTGGAGGTATGTTACTTATCCCAGATATTACTGGAGTGTCTATTCCCGAGTATTTGGAAGAATATATGATATCACCGCCAATGCAGGTTTTGGAACTTGACAATTGCAGTCTATTGACTTCAGTGTCATTGGATCTTCCGCGTTTGCAAAATATTAGATTGGTGTACTGTCGCAAGTATGTTTCTACTTCATTTTCTTTCTCCCCAGAAACGTACTAAAGTTCTGTTTTTCTCCGTAGCTTGTGTACTCTCTGTTTAAGACATTACCCAATCCTTTTTTTTATTGTTGCATCTAGTTTATTTATTGAATGTTTGTTTTCCTTGGCAGATTAGCAGATTTGAACTTGAGGGCTATATCGCTTTCTTCTATACAAGTGTCTAACTGCTCTGTACTCCACAGGATCAATATCACTTCAAATTCACTTCAAGTATGTCTTATGATTATGTCTTGTTTTATGCCCCAATCTCATATATTCTAAAGAATATAGCCCTCAATGATGACCTTTATGGTGATGCAGAAATTAGCATTGCAAAAGCAGGATAGCTTAACTACATTAGCACTGCTATGCCAATCTTTACAAGAAGTGGACCTCTCTGAGTGTGAATCTTTGACAAATTCTATATGTGATGTTTTTAGTAATGGTGGAGGATGCCCGATGTTAAAATCACTAGTTCTTGATAATTGTGAGGTACATGAACCTTTTTCACTGACAGTTTCTGACAGGGTATTCTCACAAAAGTCACTATCAGTTTAAAGAATTATTGAAATTCGTGAACTTAGTTGAAATAATTACATGAATCATTAGTTGTTTGTTACAATATCAGCATTTCAGTGAATTCGACACTATTAACTTTATCAGCAATATTTTAGCGGTGGAAAATCCTTGGGATTGTGTCTCAACTTTTCTGGTTGTTGTATTTGTGAGAGATTAGGTTTCTTTGATTTCCTGGGATTTTGTTGGTGATATGTTTTAATATTCGTATTAATATTAACATTTTGTATTCTACTTGGTGTTTGCTGCATGTAGAGCTTGACTTCAGTTCGCTTCACCAGCACATCGTTAATCAGTCTTTCCCTTGGTGGTTGCCGAGCAATTACTACTCTTGAGCTAACCTGCCCTAATCTTGAGAAGGTCATTTTAGATGGTTGTGATCATTTGGAAAATGCATCATTTTGCCCTGTAAGTGATATTGATTTATTAGATACCTTATACTTAGATTTTGATCACTTGAATTTTTTTTATTTCTTCTTGCCTTTTTAGTTGATATGTGATGAAATATGCGAAATTAAAACTACAGAATAATAATATAACATTTTTTGCTTTTGTTTGGCCACCTTCATGATTTAAGTAATAGTTTATACATTTGCAGTCCAAGAGGTTGCTTGTGTTAGGGGTTTGTAATTGTGTTGGGACCGTGTGGTTATCAGTATTTAGATGCGTTGAAGTCATATTTTGATTTTGAATAAAACTGAACCCAATACAATCAAACCACTGTTCATATCTATTTTGACCATGAATCTCGATTCAATTTGATGAGTCCTGGCTTGCCCCTGATATTTATGTAACCAACTACTTTTTATTAACTTCATGTAGCCAACCACTTTTCATAAGATTGGAATATGATTTGCAAACTAGGTCTTCCAATTCATGATTTGAATCTCTACTTGATAACCATAGGTGTACACAACAAACTTGTACATTGAGTTTTAATGATATGATATTCGGTAGCTAAGTGACACCCTTTTTTCACATGCTTCTTAGGTTGGTCTTCAATCTCTAAATTTAGGAATATGCCCAAAGTTAAACATACTCCGCATTGAAGCGATGCTAATGGTCTCACTTGAGTTAAAAGGATGTGGCGGTCTGTCTGAAGCATCCCTTAATTGTCCTCTCTTGACATCTCTTGATGCTTCCTTTTGCAGGTGATACTTTGTTATTTTCTTGGTTATCCTGCTTGTGTATGGAGTATGAACTGATGTTTGTTATTTTGAATTACAGTCAACTCACTGATGATTGCTTGTCTGCTACCACCCGTGCATGTCCACTAATTGAGTCATTAATATTGATGTCATGCCCGTCGATCGGGTTAGATGGACTCTGTTCCCTGCAGTGGCTCCCAAATTTAGCTCTTCTTGACTTATCATACACTTTCTTGGTGAATCTGCAGCCTGTTTTTGACTCTTGTTCACAGCTAAAGGTAAAAATATCATATATTTTAATTTGAGTGTCTAGCATATTACAAATTGTACATTGAGAACCTCCTCCCCCCCACCACCCACCACCCAAAAAAAATATAGAAAGTGGTTGTTTAGTTTAATAAACATAGGGAAGTTATTATATTACCACACATGCACAACTTGTTTAGAAGAGCTTATTTGTGCCTATCTTAGGATTTAAATACTTGTATTAGTGTTTGGAATTGGATACAGCTGGAAATAATGTGACATGTCCATTAGTTGTTTTTAACACAATAAAACTCTAAAATAGCTTATTGAATGAGACCTTAAATAAAATGTCTATCCAAGGAAACTCAGTCCTTTACTTTTCCTCCAATCTTTGTGAACGTGAATTTGGTTCATCCTCCCCATTGTTAAATGTAATTTTGATTTTATTAACACATAATGTGGTTATGATGTTAATTGGTTCACACACAACTGTACTGATGAAAATTTCCCCCTTCTAATCTTTGCGAACCTGAATTTGGTTCATTTTCCCCATTGTTAAATGTAATTTGGTTTTATCAACGCATAATGTGGTTATGATGTTAATTGGTTCACTCATGACTGTACTGGTGATAATTTGGAGGTGATGGCATATCTTGGAATAGATGGTTTTCCATCTGTTAAACTTTTCGATAATTTTAATTTTTAATTTTATGTTTTTGGACTTGAAAAAAACCATATATTTGGTTTTCCATTGCTTCCTGCCCCTGAAGCAATGAAGATGCAGACACTGATTGGAAAAAGAGAGATAGAAGGGGACAGAAAAGAGTGGGGGGAATAGTCTGCAAAACTTCTAATATTATTTTGTTTAATAAAATGCAATGTTAGACACTTACACATTCCTTGATCCACAGGTTATGGAGTGATGTATGAGACTCATAATATTCTGTATTTTTCTGACTGTCATTATTGTTTCTTGAAGGTATTAAAGTTGCAGGCATGCAAATTTCTCACTGACTCATCACTTGAACCTCTTTACAAGGGGGGTGCTTTACCAGCTCTTCAGGAGTTGGACTTGTCTTATGGAACTTTGTGTCAGAAGGCCATAGAAGAGCTTCTTTCTTGCTGCACTCACCTTACACGTGTGAGTTTGAATGGCTGTGTGAATATGCATGATTTAAACTGGGGGTACAGTCGAGGGAATTTTCCTGAGTTACCTGGCGTAAGTGTCCTATCCATTGCAAGTTCCTATGAAAATATCCACGTGTCAAGCGAGCAACCCACCCGATTACTTCAGAACCTCAATTGTGTGGGTTGTCCTAACATTAGGAAGGTTTTCATCCCATCAACAGCACACTGTTCCCATTTACTATTTTTAAACCTTTCTCTGTCCGCTAATTTGAAGGAGGTTGATGTAGCTTGTCTCAACCTATGCTGGCTTAATTTAAGGTATTGTTTACTGCCCAAATGAATGTTGATTGGTTTCTGTCATCATAACAGATGGTAATGTTTTACTTATCTTTTCAGCCACTGTTCTTCATTGGAAGTTTTGAAGCTAGAGTGTCCAAGATTGACCAATCTATTCCTTCAGGTTATTATTCCTAGCTGCCAATTTCTAAACTTATCCCATGCACATCATAATTGTTGTTTCTTTGCAATCACATCTCATTGTTCTTGATATACTTTTAAATTTATTTTTTTTACATGAGAAATGCTTGTAGCAACACATTATCAGATAAATTCTTTTGTAAATACTCTTTATTCTTGTGTGAAATTCATGTGAGTCCTACCCCTACTACCCCACCACTTAGGAAATGGTTCTCACCTAACAGATTGAGAAATATGATTAATGATATTGTTAAAGTTGTATTACTTAGATTTAGTCATGCAGCCCATCCATTGATTCAATTTTGTGCTATATTTATTTGCTTTCTAATATAATTTTTGGGTTGGTGTAATTTGGAAATTCTAGTCTTGCAACATTGACGAGGGAGCTGTTGAGGCTGCTATTTCAAAGTGCACTTTGTTGGAGACTCTTGACGTTCGCTTTTGTCCTAAGGTGAGAGCTAATGCGTGTATAACACATGAAATGTTGATTTCAGTTAATGAGCCTTTTTCATGTATGATTCAACATGCCAATGCTTGAATGTATGTGTTTAACGTTTTATGGTTCTTTACAGATAAGCTCAACGAGCATGGTAAGATTTCGTGCTGCATGTTCTGGTTTGAAACGTATATACAGCAGCCTTGCAACTTCATCAGCGTGATTTAGGATCTAAGAAGTTTTGCGGTGCTTGTTCACTCGGAGAGATGGCACACTTTTGGCAATAAATCTGGTTATTTCCTAATGTATTGTAAATGTTTAACTTATTATTGTTGTGTGTTTGGCAGGCTATCTTCATGCATTGCCACAATAAGTTATGGCTGTTCTAATTGTTGTAAATTTATATTCCAATTTGTTGTTGCATATTTTATTCTGAAGTGGTCTGTCTTGCCTTTCTCTTGTGAAGAATAGGTGTATGTCTGATCCTTTCATGTGCATTTTATGTTGTAATTTTTGTACTAACTGATGCGGCATATTGACAGTTGTATTTTTATATTGCAAGTTTCTTTGACATCAATGCATATTGACAGTTATATTTTGATGAAACTTGTGCATAATTTATTTTAAGGAAAACCCCACCAACCCCATTCTATATGCCATCAATTCATTATGACAATAACTAGTTGCGTGATAGAATCAATTTAGTATTTAGGAAAAATAAAAGACAAGTACACAGAATAATGATTAGGAGGAATAATTGTGATTCAGTACTAGATGTTCAAATGGGAATCTAGTAATACAAAAGTGCAGAAAAGATGAAAAGATGAAGTAAAAGCTGAAAATAGGCACTTCGAGAGGCCTGACTCTCCTAGGGGGGATTTCTCCACTTAATTCATTTGTAATAAATCTAAGATCTACTCTCATCATTTATTCACTCAGATCCTATATTCTCTCACCACTCTGTTGTTGCCAACTGTCCTGGCCCATGTGCAGCCCTTAACAGAATTTGTTTTATGTGTGAGTCATTCTCTTCTCACTCCTCTTATGTGTCCTCTCATAGACTTTATCATATCTATCAATATCCCCGCTTCAAAACTCTCCTTGACCTCAAGGAGATGTGTTGGAAATTCTGTCTTCATCTTGTTTCTCAATTCCTAAGAATTTTCAAAATTAGGGAGGTTTTTCCATAGTATCTAGGACTCAACTTCTGATTCACCCTCTTGGCAAGTTTCTTCATTTTATAGGGTTGGATCTTCAAAAAAACCATCTCTCCCACCTCATACTCCAGTTCCCTTCTATGCTTATTGGCTTGACTCTTCATAACATCCCGAGCCTTAAGCAACTGTTCTTGTAATTCCTTTAGCATCACATTTCTCTCAGTAGTCAGCTT